>NW_026116068.1:0-7418 GCF_001640805.2 Lates calcarifer
TACCCTTGGCGTTCTGCTGCTGCCATGGAAGATTTGTATTTTTCCATTAAGTTAACATTGGAAATATAATTTATAGTGTTCAGGGGTCTTCTCAGACCTGGACCATTTATCAGGTCTGACAGTCTGCTGCTAGCTAATGAACATCTCTGTCGTCTTTGACGCACTCAGACTGAGACGGTCGTCATGTTTATCGCTGGGTTTTATTTACTGAATCCAGCCCGGCTCCCACAGCTGCCTAATGGCCACCATTCATCATCCCTCCATTGATTTTCAATTGCAGCTGTGTTAAGCAGATCTAAGTTGGGCCCGTCTATTTTCTGGAGTGGATATAAGTGGGTTTGTTAAAGCCCTGAGGAGAAGGCTGCAGTTATGTGGTGGGTGGAGTCTTTAATGTGTGTTTTAAACTGGAGCCATCCTGTACTGGCCTGGTTTGGCCTAGAAAGGCACGGTAATGGTTTTCAAATACTTAAAATCAGTGGCTGAAGATCTTTTACTTGAGTAAAAGTACTAACACCACACTGTAATGAAAATCAATTCCAAGTAAAAGTCCTGCTCTGAAAACATTAATTAAAGGAAGACCTAGGTCTAATGGTGCATTCCAGTCATACTTTCTAATTTTATTGTTTATAGCAGTTTGTTTCATATTATTATTTTTTACACAATGAAATTCACTGAAAAACAATATTTTCTGCTCCTTTTCTCCTCTTCTGCTCCACCTGAAGAACAGGAGATTTAGATTCCCCTACAGAGCAACAACAACAAAGACTTTCCTGTGAGTGGCCATGTTTTTCTCACTTCTCAACTGGAACACCGTCAACACAGAGGTGACATTACTCCCAGGTCTGACTTCTGATGGATCATTATTTTCATTATTTGTTTTGGGTGTAAATGACTGATAGAGACAATAATCTTTGCAGTATTCAATTCAATTCAATTCAATTTTATTTATATAGCGCCATATCACAACAACAGTCATCTCAAGGCACTTTTCATATAGAGCAGGTCTAGACCGTACTCTTTAAAATAGGTATTTACAAAGAGAGACCCAACAGATCCACCATGAGCAGCACTAGGCGACAGTGGCAAGGAAAAACTTCCTTTTAAGAGGCAGAAACCTCGAGCAGAACCGGACTCAGGGTGGGCGGCCATCTGCCTCGACCGGTTGGGTTAAGAAGGGGGGAATAGCGAAAGGTAAAGGTTCCATATGAGATGTAAGGTGAGGCCAATAATACAGCAGTAGTAATGATAGTACTGATAATTAAAGTATTAACTGCTAACACAGCAATACAACTAATAGCAGTATAAGTAATTTCTAATTCTAGCAGCAGGTGTTGAGTGGAGTTGTAGGAGCAGCAGGAGACTTGTCATCACAGATCAGACTCTACAGCTGCAGAGGCAGAAATACCTGCAGAAAGAGACAGAAGAGGAGACAGAGACGGAAGAGCACAATACTACAGGAAAGAGAAGATACTGAGTTAGTAACATGTAACATGGGATATGAATCCATACTGTGGAGAGAGGGGGAGAGAGAGAGAGAGAGGAGCTCAGTGCATCATGGGAGATCTCCCGGCAGTCTAGGCCTATAGCAGCATAACTAAGGGATGGTTCAAGCCTGAGCCAACCCTAACTATAAGCTTTATCAAAGAGGAAAGTTTTAAGCCTACTCTTAAAGGTACAGAGGGTGTTTCTGCCTCCTGGACCGAGACTGGGAGAAGGTTCCACAGTAGAGGAGCCTGATAACTGAAGGCTCTGCCTCCCATTCTACTCTTGGAAACTCTGGGAACCACCAGTAAACCAGCATTCTGGGAGCGCAGAGTCCTGGTGGGATTGTATTGATTGTATGAGATCTTTAAGGTAAGATGGAGCCTGACCATTAAGGGCTTTGTAAGAGAGGAGGAGGATTTTGAATTCTATTCTGGATTTGACTGGGAGCCAATGTTGATCAGGAGAAGTGAACAGCTGCTATGATGTAATCCAATGGACAATCATCCACGTCAAAGTCTGTCCACTAAAGTTCTTGTTTTTGTCACTGACAGATTGTTATTCTGACAACAGTGGTCTAACAACATTATGATAGGATTCCTACAGAGACAGAGATTTTTATCAATCAACTCTATATATCACTACCAGACTCCATTGACAAAAACAGGAATTTTACTGGGAGCTGCTGGAATACCACTGCCTCCATCTGTTGGTGTGTTTGTATTATAGATGATCTTCCGAATCAGAAGCTATCAACATCAAATGTTGACTTACCAACCCGGCAGAACAAATAACTGTTCCTAGTCCCCAAAAGCTCCACAAATTATTTGAGTGTACATGATTAGTAATCCCTAATTTGTTGAAATTTGCTCGACTGAAGCAGGAGATCAACAGGAGGAAAACTTGTAAATACCTACATTTCTGAAGTTGTGACAAGTGAATTTTGCCATTTTTCTCAAAACAAAATCAGCTCTAGAATACTGATTGGTTTCTTTCTGTCTGGGGAAATAATGAAACTGACCTCAGGATGTTAATTCAGCCCTGACCAGGACTGTCAGTCACCAGCAGGTTGGAAGAAAAAAGACGGACATTTGTCTTCCTGTAAATGTGCTCAGCTGTTGGCGCTTTCATGGCAGCTTCTGCTGTCAGCATGAAGCTGCATGAAAGCGGTGAAGGTGTCTGCTGTTGTGGGAACAATCAGCTTTGGCTTCTTTTATTTTTTCTCAATAGTGAGTTCAAACAGCAGCATGTCGACAGATCTCTGTGAATTCCTGGCGGAGTCTCGCATCATGGAGGTGGTGGGTGTCTTGTTCAGATTAGAAAAGCTTTTAAAGCAGCACAGTTCAACTGACATCTGAACACAAAGCTGCTCTCTGATCTGTCAGTTAACCTGACTGAACCTGACACTTTATAAGACACTGAAGGTGTTACTCTGTGAGGATCAGCTGTCTTCATATTAACTCTGAGAGCCCTGCAGAGATTCCACAAAAACACAAACACAGTCCAGGGTCAGACTGTTTTCAGAAATAATTTCAAGGCGGAGGTGTGGAGGTGTCTCAGCTTCTGTGAGAAACAAATTAATGTTTGTAAGCATAGCACACTATAACTACTATTTGAAATTCCGCACTGACGTTCACACATCATGTTGGATTTGTCTTGAGCGCTAACGCTGAAGGCAGCTGAATTTCTTTTAGGTTTCTAGAAGACGTTTCACATCTCATCTGAGAGGCTTCCTCAGTTTTTAGAGACTGGTTGGGGAATCTCAGGTATTTAACCTCTTGGAGGTTGTCCTGAGAATTGTTGACCCACCCTGTTGTCATGTGAGTTGTTAGGATCACATGGGTGAATGGGGGTGCGTTCTATTTACATCGGAGGTCAGAACTTGGAACTAGGAGTGATGTCAATTCCAAGTTGATGGCATTCCAGTTGAGAAGTCGGAAAAACATGGACGTTCACAAAGTCTTTATAGTTGCTCTTCAACTTCAGAACAATTCTGTTCCACCGGAAAAACACCTCAGTTGTTAACATTTGATTTTAATGTAAACACTTTAGAACACCTTTCAAATTTAACTGTTTGAGGAAAAAAAAGAAACATTATATATAACTACTGTACTTACAGCTATTGGACTTTCTGAAAAGTGCTTTAGATAACATCTGTTGCCGTTTGGTGCTATATAAAAATTGACGACTTCATATATACTAATGACAGATGAATCAACGAATCAATGACATAGTGAAAAGCTAAGAGGTAACAGAAGGAATAGCTGTGCTGTATTACTCATGATATGAAAAGGTTCATGAATGATTTGGCTGCTACACATCAACTTGACCAGTAGATGTCGCCAGTGAGCGCTGTTGAATAAAGCTTCCTGTCGTGAGTAAAATTGTGATGATAACAAATGGAGTGAAGATCCAACAGCCAGAACACATTTTAATGTTTTCAGCTTGTTTTTCTCCAGACTGTAACGTTAAACCGAGGGTATGTTTTAAGGTAATCGTTAGCTAAATGCCGCATTAGCTGCTAATTCAGTGTTAGCCGAGGTGGCCCAAACTTAAGATAATAAACTGACACCTCCATCCCTTAACGCTGTGGATTTTATGTAGTACAGGTTAGGGTTAGGGTTAGGGTTAGTCAAAAACAGACTAAGAGTCGTTTTAGTCCCACTAGCATTAGCTGTGTTACACCGTCGAGTCCTGACCACTGTAGCTAACAAGTTAACCCAGCTAACAAATATTTACCAGGTGAGTTAGCCGTGTTAGCGTGTCTCAGTTTACGACCTGTTTGTCTTCGGTGAACATCCATGTCAGTGACATTTATAAAGACTGTGCTGAGTGTTGTTGCTTGTTGTTGTCATCACTGAGGGCTGAGACAGATGTGATCGGTTTATCTTTTCATAATCTGGCCTCATTTAACCAAACAACCACAGGTTAACTCAGTTATAGTGACATCTAAAAACCATTTATAACTAGCTGGAATGTAAACAACATGATCCGATTACTAGAAAGGAGACACTAGAAATACATTTCCAATGATGCTGAGGATTTATTGTAAATAAGTACCGAAATGATTGTTTGTTATTGAATGAGTGTCTTGGTGATTTATTCAGAGTTATTCTGAATATGTGATACAGATAAACAGTGGCAGTAATGTCAGACTGTCTCTGCTGCAGAGAGGAGAAAGTTAATGTCTGATGAAATATTCATTTTATCATCAGTTCGTGTTTAAAAGCATCTTTGTTCATTTAAAATGCAGCACAATCTTCCAGATTTCATGTAAATTGAGTTGAATCTCTTGTTGATTTCATTCAACCTTCATTTTTTGTTGTTTAGTGAAATAATGTCATTTTTAAAATGTTTGCAGCATGTCTGCTTCTCACAGAACAATGTTTTTATATTTGTACATGACACAGTTTGTATAAATTACCACAAATTTACAGTTGATTCTTATTAATTCCCATGGAAAGTTTCCAACTTGAAATATTCCCTTCCCTGAAAACTTCTGGAAATCTACCAGAAATTTTTCTCTCCTATGCAAGCTTAAGTCAAATACACAGTAAATTAACAAACAAATTGTGAGGTTATGTAACAAATTATTTAAAATTAACACTATTATGAAAAGTTCATTATTGTGAAAATCAGAAAAAGAGGTTCAGTGGATTTAATAATGTAATTTTATATCTCTATCTCATTTTCTATTTCCATCTCTATCTCTGATTTATCAAATAATCTAATTTTCATAATGTTTAATTTAATGTTAAATATTCTCTCTGTACATTGTATTATCTCAGGATTACTGTTCACTGTAACCAAAATTTTTAGCAGGCATGACCAAACATTTGCATGTGACTTTGTATTGATGGAGTCCTGTAACAAACTGAACTGTCTACAAGCAGAAGCTGCTTCAGTTCAGCTCACTTCAGTTCACTTCAGCTGCTAACAGTTTGTTTTTCTGACTTGTTTTAGCAAAGCTTTGCAGAGGACGAGGACAGTTCTTCAGCTGAGCCCTCCTTTTTTCTTCAGGAGGATCCCTGGTGTTTCTTTAAGTCTGTGGAGGTAAACATTGTTTTATTAATTTCTATGTGACAGTGGTCACAATGGTCTGTAGGTGATGAAATGTTATACCAACCCAAACATATAATAAATACCTGTGCTCTGAAGATGACAAACAGAAATGGTTACTCTTTAATGACCTCTGACCCTAGATTTGTTGTGGTTTTCACACAGTTGTTATCTTATGTTTCCTGGGTTTATTTGGCATCTTCTTCAGGATAGTTGTCATTTCACTGCTGTTGTGTTTCCAATTCAATTCAATTCAATTCAACTCAATTTTATTTATATAGCGTCATATCACAACAAAAGTCATCTCAAGGCACTTTCCACAGCTTTATGTTTGATTTTGTGCCTGTGGACAAAATCGGTCTCAACAGATAAGCAGATTATTTTTTCTTTAATTTTGCTCTAATGTCCAAAAAGAGAATCTCCCCTCAGATTAAGAATTCTTATTATACTTTTATCCATGTTTCATGTATCAGACTGTCAGTGAAGCACTGAAACATCTCAGCTGGATGAAGTGTTAGAGACGTATTTCACCTTCCACATATAATGCCACCTGTTATATGTTGTCAAAGTCAGGGGAAAACAATGAACTGATTCAAACCTCTTAAATATAATAAACAACACAAGCTAAAATCCTGTATTCAAAAATTTGCTTGACTGAGTGTTTATTATTGTTGTGCAGTTCACAGTAACATACATTATTGCTTCAGTGATTACTTACACACACATAGACACAAATTCAATAATCATTTTACTTTTTACCAAATATTTGGTGTTGTTGGTTCTCCAGGAGCTGATGACAGCCAGCTGTTCAACTGATCTATCTCAAGATCACAGAGAGTCTTCGTACAAAGAAATTTTTGGAAACAAGGACTGAGGACTCCAGGTAATTTACAAACAGCATTACATCAACTGTAATCTGTATTAATATAAGTGGTGTAAATAATAATAGTAATCCAAAGTAAAAATGTCATGTATAAGGCATCAAGCATGTTATAAAAAACTCATGATATAGTATGGTGTTAAAACTGTCAAAAAATGTTGTAGTAAATTAAGACATCAAAAACAAAGGTGTCAAAAACCATCAGATGTCATACTATAGTAAAATGTCAAAAACAGTCAAAAACTGTCATAGTATGATAAGGCATCAAAAACCATCATAAAATGTCATAGTATAGTAAGGTATAAAAAACAGTCAAAAAATGCCATAGTATAGTAAGGTGTCAAAAACTGACCAAAAAAATATATGAAAATGTCATAGAATAGTATTGCATCAAAAAATGTCATAGTATAATAAGGCATCACAAATGGTCAAAAATGGTCAAAAAATGTCATAGTATAGTAAGGCATCAAAAATGGTCAAAAAATGTCATAGAAAAGTAAGACATCAAAAATGGTCAAAAAGTGTCATAGTATAATAAGGTGTCAAAAATGGTGAAAAAATGTCATAGTATAGTATGGCGTCACAAATGGTCAAAAAATGTCATAGTATAGTAAGGCATCAAAAATGGTCAAAAATGGTCAAAAAATGTCATAGTATAGTAAGGCATCAAAAATGGTCAAAAAATGTCATAGTATAGTAAGGCATCAAAAATGGTCAAAAATGGTCAAAAAATGTCATAGTATAGTAAAACATCAAAAATGGTCAAAAAATGTCATAGTATAGTAAGGCATGAAAAACGCTCAAAAAATGTCATAGTATAGTAAGGTGTCAAAAATGGTCCAAAAATGTCTTAGTATAGTAAGGCATCAAAAAGACTCAAAAAATGTCATAGTATAGTAAGGCATCAAAAACACTCAAAAAATGTCATAGTATAGTAAGGTGTCAAAAATGGTCCAAAAATGTCATAGTATAGTAAGGTGTCAAAAATGGTCAAAAA
>NW_026116069.1:0-25455 GCF_001640805.2 Lates calcarifer
CAAATGGCCGCTCTTCACAACAGTAACCGCCAAGTACTGAGGAAACAACCAGCAACACTGCTGACATGAGTAAAGTCGCCATTTCCAACGGTTTCAAGCACGATTCAGCCACATTCACAGCCATTTTGCCTCAGAGAACTCTGGGACAGCGCCTCCGCCATTGTTAGCCCCACCGTGTCTCAGTGAAGCATGCTCGACAGCGGAATCACGCAGTAAATAGGCTTCGATCAGCAAATCCATCGCGCTTTTTGGGCTCTATTGAATATGATTTTAATGTTTAATGACACTGAGCTTAAACACCCTCACAGACAGCCGGTTTTTAGCGGGGAAAAGCCGCAGTTTAACACAGAAAGGCCCCGGAAGGACAGGGCTGCAAACGTGCAGCTTAGCTTGCTGCTATTCCACGCTTCATTTATGCTCAAATCAAATCAATGCAAAGCACTTTTGGACATCATAAAATAATACTACACACATTTCAATAGGAACTAATGAAACATGCATTGATCAAATCAAATGACTGAATAAAATCCAATGAAATTCATTTCAAATACAGCCCAATAGAGAGAGAGAGAGAGAGATACTTTATCAATCCACACGGGAAATCCACAGTTCCAGCAGCATCAACACACTTAAGATAAAAGGTCGAAAGCATGCAATAAATATTGGGAATAATAATAAAAACCCTGCTAATAAATAAATCAAACAACACACACACAACACAGTGGAGAAAGTTCAAGTCCAGTGCAAACAGAAGGAGAACATTGTTGTCCTTAATATGAACAGCTCAGCTGATTTCACCTGAGGAGAACTGCACCTGAATGAGCTGTGAAGAAATAAGAAATCATCTGAGCTCAAAGCTCCACAAACTCCCTGTTTAGATGAAAAGATGCAACTGACAGTGAGTGGAGGAAAACGTAAGAAAATATAGAAAGAAAGTTCAAATAAATGGAAATAAAACCCATTAAAGCTCTGCTGAAAAAATCTAGACTAAATAAGGCGGATAAAATGAAGAATAAATGCAAATAAAATGGGTTTTTAATGTGTAAATAGTGTGTGCAGCGCTGCTGCACTTCCCAGGTTTGTCCGCCAGAGGGAGGTATACTTGTACAGCACTAGAAGTTGAGCCAATGGGAAGCCAGCAAAGGAGTCACATGACAAGAACTCGCTGTAATGGCGGACGCAGCGACACGGCTGCTAACAAGATTAGCAGTAGCCGAAAAGCTAGAACGATGGCGCGTAGGGGAGTCACTGGCCGGGAACACAACCTCCTTACGGTGCCAAATGGCCGCTCTTCACAACAGTAACCGCCAAGTACTGAGGAAACAACCAGCAACACTGCTGACATGAGTAAAGTCGCCATTTCCAACGGTTTCAAGCACGATTCAGCCACATTCACAGCCATTTTGCCTCAGAGAACTCTGGGACAGCGCTCCGCCATTGTTAGCCCACCGTGTCTCAGTGAAGCATGCTCGACAGCGGAATCACGCAGTAAATAGGCTTCGATCAGCAAATCCATCGCGCTTTTTGGGCTCTATTGAATATGATTTTAATGTTTAATGACACTGAGCTTAAACACCCTCACAGACAGCCGGTTTTTAGCGGGGAAAAGCCGCAGTTTAACACAGAAAGGCCCCGGAAGGACAGGGCTGCAAACGTGCAGCTTAGCTTGCTGCTATTCCACGCTTCATTTATGCTCAAATCAAATCAATGCAAAGCACTTTTGGACATCATAAAAAAATACTACACACATTTCAATAGGAACTAATGAAACATGCATTGATCAAATCAAATGACTGAATAAAATCCAATGAAATTCATTTCAAATACAGCCCAATAGAGAGAGAGAGAGAGAGATACTTTATCAATCCACACGGGAAATCCACAGTTCCAGCAGCATCAACACACTTAAGATAAAAGGTCGAAAGCATGCAATAAATATTGGGAATAATAATAAAAACCCTGCTAATAAATAAATCAAAACACACACACAACACACAGTGGAGAAAGTTCAAGTCCAGTGCAAACAGAAGGAGAACATTGTTGTCCTTAATATGAACAGCTCAGCTGATTTCACCTGAGGAGAACTGCACCTGAATGAGCTGTGAAGAAATAAGAAATCATCTGAGCTCAAAGCTCCACAAACTCCCTGTTTAGATGAAAAGATGCAACTGACAGTGAGTGGAGGAAAACGTAAGAAAATATAGAAAGAAAGTTCAAATAAATGGAAATAAAACCCATTAAAGCTCTGCTGAAAAAATCTAGACTAAATAAGGCGGATAAAATGAAGAATAAATGCAAATAAAATGGGTTTTTAATGTGTAAATAGTGTGTGCAGCGCTGCCTGCACTTCCCAGGTTTGTCCGCCAGAGGGAGGTATACTTGTACAGCACTAGAAGTTGGAGCCAATGGGAAGCCAGCAAAGGAGTCACATGACAAGAACTCGCTGTAATGGCGGACGCAGCGACACGGCTGCTAACAAGATTAGCAGTAGCCGAAAAGCTAGAACGATGGCGCCGTAGGGGAGTCACTGGCCGGGAACACAACCTCCCTTACGGTGCCAAATGGCCGCTCTTCACAACAGTAACCGCCAAGTACTGAGGAAACAACCAGCAACACTGCTGACATGAGTAAAGTCGCCATTTCCAACGGTTTCAAGCACGATTCAGCCACATTCACAGCCATTTTGCCTCAGAGAACTCTGGGACAGCGCCTCCGCCATTGTTAGCCCACCGTGTCTCAGTGAAGCATGCTCGACAGCGGAATCACGCAGTAAATAGGCTTCGATCAGCAAATCCATCGCGCTTTTTGGGCTCTATTGAATATGATTTTAATGTTTAATGACACTGAGCTTAAACACCCTCACAGACAGCCGGTTTTTAGCGGGGAAAAGCCGCAGTTTAACACAGAAAGGCCCCGGAAGGACAGGGCTGCAAACGTGCAGCTTAGCTTGCTGCTATTCCACGCTTCATTTATGCTCAAATCAAATCAATGCAAAGCACTTTTGGACATCATAAAATAATACTACACACATTTCAATAGGAACTAATGAAACATGCATTGATCAAATCAAATGACTGAATAAAATCCAATGAAATTCATTTCAAATACAGCCCAATAGAGAGAGAGAGAGAGAGATACTTTATCAATCCACACGGGAAATCCACAGTTCCAGCAGCATCAACACACTTAAGATAAAAGGTCGAAAGCATGCAATAAATATTGGGAATAATAATAAAAACCCTGCTAATAAATAAATCAAAAACACAACACGCACACAGTGGAGAAAGTTCAAGTCCAGTGCAAACAGAAGGAGAACATTGTTGTCCTTAATATGAACAGCTCAGCTGATTTCACCTGAGGAGAACTGCACCTGAATGAGCTGTGAAGAAATAAGAAATCATCTGAGCTCAAAGCTCCACAAACTCCCTGTTTAGATGAAAAGATGCAACTGACAGTGAGTGGAGGAAAACGTAAGAAAATATAGAAAGAAAGTTCAAATAAATGGAAATAAAACCCATTAAAGCTCTGCTGAAAAAATCTAGACTAAATAAGGCGGATAAAATGAAGAATAAATGCAAATAAAATGGGTTTTTAATGTGTAAATAGTGTGTGCAGCGCTGCCTGCACTTCCCAGGTTTGTCCGCCAGAGGGAGGTATACTTGTACAGCACTAGAAGTTGGAGCCAATGGGAAGCCAGCAAAGGAGTCACATGACAAGAACTCGCTGTAATGGCGGACGCAGCGACACGGCTGCTAACAAGATTAGCAGTAGCCGAAAAGCTAGAACGATGGCGCCGTAGGGGAGTCACTGGCCGGGAACACAACCTCCCTTACGGTGCCAAATGGCCGCTCTTCACAACAGTAACCGCCAAGTACTGAGGAAACAACCAGCAACACTGCTGACATGAGTAAAGTCGCCATTTCCAACGGTTTCAAGCACGATTCAGCCACATTCACAGCCATTTTGCCTCAGAGAACTCTGGGACAGCGCCTCCGCCATTGTTAGCCCACCGTGTCTCAGTGAAGCATGCTCGACAGCGGAATCACGCAGTAAATAGGCTTCGATCAGCAAATCCATCGCGCTTTTTGGGCTCTATGAATATGATTTTAATGTTTAATGACACTGAGCTTAAACACCCTCACAGACAGCCGGTTTTTAGCGGGGAAAAGCCGCAGTTTAACACAGAAAGGCCCCGGAAGGACAGGGCTGCAAAACGTGCAGCTTAGCTTGCTGCTATTCCACGCTTCATTTATGCTCAAATCAAATCAATGCAAAGCACTTTTGGACATCATAAAATAATACTACACACATTTCAATAGGAACTAATGAAACATGCATTGATCAAATCAAATGACTGAATAAAATCCAATGAAATTCATTTCAAATACAGCCCAATAGAGAGAGAGAGAGAGAGATACTTTATCAATCCACACGGGGAAATCCACAGTTCCAGCAGCCATCAACACACTTAAGATAAAAGGTCGAAAGCATGCAATAAATATTGGGAATAATAATAAAAACCCTGCTAATAAATAAATCAAAAACACACACACACGCACACAGTGGAGAAAGTTCAAGTCCAGTGCAAACAGAAGGAGAACATTGTTGTCCTTAATATGAACAGCTCAGCTGATTTCACCTGAGGAGAACTGCACCTGAATGAGCTGTGAAGAAATAAGAAATCATCTGAGCTCAAAGCTCCACAAACTCCCTGTTTAGATGAAAAGATGCAACTGACAGTGAGTGGAGGAAAACGTAAGAAAATATAGAAAGAAAGTTCAAATAAATGGAAATAAAACCCATTAAAGCTCTGCTGAAAAAATCTAGACTAAATAAGGCGGATAAAATGAAGAATAAATGCAAAATAAAATGGGTTTTTAATGTGTAAATAGTGTGTGCAGCGGCTGCCTGCACTTCCCAGGTTTGTCCGCCAGAGGGAGGTATACTTGTACCAGCACTAGAAGTTGGAGCCAATGGGAAGCCAGCAAAGGAGTCACATGACAAGAACTCGCTGTAATGGCGGACGCAGCGACACGGCTGCTAACAAGATTAGCAGTAGCCGAAAAGCTAGAACGATGGCGCCGTAGGGGAGTCACTGGCCCGGGAACACAACCTCCCTTACGGTGCCAAATGGCCGCTCTTCACAACAGTAACCGCCAAGTACTGGAGGAAACAACCAGCAACACTGCTGACATGAGTAAAGTCGCCATTTCCAACGGTTTCAAGCACGATTCAGCCACATTCACAGCCATTTTTGCCTCAGAGAACTCTGGACAGCGCCCTCCGCCATTGTTAGCCCCACCGTGTCTCAGTGAAGCATGCTCGACAGCGGAATCACGCAGTAAATAGGCTTCGATCAGCAAATCCATCGCGCTTTTTGGGGCTCTATTGAATATGATTTTAATGTTTAATGACACTGAGCTTAAAACACCCTCACAGACAGCGGTTTTTAGCGGGGAAAAGCCGCAGTTTAACACAGAAAGGCCCCGGAAGGACAGGGCTGCAAACGTGCAGCTTTAGCTTGCTGCTATTCCACGCTTCATTTATGCTCAAATCAAATCAATGCAAAGCACTTTTGGACATCATAAAATAATACTACACACATTTCAATAGGAACTAATGAAACATGCATTGATCAAATCAAATGACTGAATAAAATCCAATGAAATTCATTTCAAATACAGCCCAATAGGAGAGAGAGAGAGAGATACTTTATCAATCCACACGGGAAATCCACAGTTCCAGCAGCATCAACACACTTAAGATAAAAGGTCGAAAGCATGCAATAAATATTGGGAATAATAATAAAAACCCTGCTAATAAATAAATCAAAAACACACACACGCACACAAGTGGGAGAAAGTCAAGTCCAGTGCAAACAGAAGGAGAACATTGTTGTCCTTAATATGAACAGCTCAGCTGATTTCACCTGAGGAGAACTGCACCTGAATGAGCTGTGAAGAAATAAGAAATCATCTGAGCTCAAAGCTCCACAAACTCCCTGTTTAGATGAAAAGATGCAACTGACAGTGAGTGGAGGAAAACGTAAGAAAATATAGAAAGAAAGTTCAAATAAATGGAAATAAAACCCATTAAAGCTCTGCTGAAAAAATCTAAGACTAAATAAGGCGGATAAAATGAAGAATAAATGCAAATAAAATGGGTTTTTTAATGTGTAAATAGTGTGTGCAGCGCTGCCTGCACTTCCCAGGTTTGTCGCCAGAGGGAGGTATACTTGTACAGCACTAGAAGTTGGAGCCAATGGGAAGCCAGCAAAGGAGTCACATGACAAGAACTCGCTGTAATGGCGGACGCAGCGACACGGCTGCTAACAAGATTAGCAGTAGCCGAAAAGCTAGAACGATGGCGCCGTAGGGGAGTCACTGGCCGGGAACACAACCTCCCTTACGGTGCCAAATGGCCGCTCTTCACAACAGTAACCGCCAAGTACTGAGGAAACAACCAGCAACACTGCTGACATGAGTAAAGTCGCCATTTCCAACGGTTTCAAGCACGATTCAGCCACATTCACAGCCATTTTGCCTCAGAGAACTCTGGGACAGGCGCCTCCGCCATTGTTAGCCCCACCGTGTCTCAGTGAAGCATGCTCGACAGCGGAATCACGCAGTAAATAGGCTTCGATCAGCAAATCCATCGCGCTTTTTGGGCTCTATTGAATATGATTTTAATGTTTAATGACACTGAGCTTAAACACCCTCACAGACAGCCGGTTTTTAGCGGGGAAAAGCCGCAGTTTAACACAGAAAGGCCCCGAAGGACAGGGCTGCAAACGTGCAGCTTAGCTTGCTGCTATTCCACGCTTCATTTATGCTCAAATCAAAATCAATGCAAAGCACTTTTGGACATCATAAAATAATACTACACACATTTCAATAGGAACTAATGAAACATGCATTGATCAAATCAAATGACTGAATAAAATCCAATGAAATTCATTTCAAATACAGCCCAATAGAGAGAGAGAGAGAGATACTTTATCAATCCACACGGGAAATCCACAGTTCCAGCAGCATCAACACCACTTAAGATAAAAGGTCGAAAGCATGCAATAAATATTGGGAATAATAATAAAAACCCTGCTAATAAATAAATCAAAAACACACACACGCACACACAGTGGAGAAAGTTCAAGTCCAGTGCAAACAGAAGGAGAACATTGTTGTCCTTAATATGAACAGCTCAGCTGATTTCACCTGAGGAGAACTGCACCTGAATGAGCTGTGAAGAAATAAGAAATCATCTGAGCTCAAAGCTCCACAAACTCCCTGTTTAGATGAAAAGATGCAACTGACAGTGAGTGGAGGAAACGTAAGAAAATATAGAAAGAAAGTTCAAATAAATGGAAATAAAACCCATTAAAGCTCTGCTGAAAAAATCTAGACTAAATAAGGCGGATAAAATGAAGAATAAATGCAAATAAAATGGGTTTTTAATGTGTAAATAGTGTGTGCAGCGCTGCCTGCACTTCCCAGGTTTGTCCGCCAGAGGGAGGTATACTTGTACAGCACTAGAAGTTGGAGCCAATGGGAAGCCAGCAAAGGAGTCACATGACAAGAACTCGCTGTAATGGCGGACGCAGCGACACGGCTGCTAACAAGATTAGCAGTAGCCGAAAAGCTAGAACGATGGCGCCGTAGGGGAGTCACTGGCCGGGAACACAACCTCCCTTACGGTGCCAAATGGCCGGCTCTTCACAACAGTAACCGCCAAGTACTGAGGAAACAACCAGCAACACTGCTGACATGAGTAAAGTCGCCATTTTCCAACGGTTTCAAGCACGATTCAGCCACATTCACAGCCATTTTGCCTCAGAGAACTCTGGGACAGCGCCTCCGCCATTGTTAGCCCCACCGTGTCTCAGTGAAGCATGCTCGACAGCGGAATCACGCAGTAAATAGGCTTCGATCAGCAAATCCATCGCGCTTTTTGGGCTCTATTGAATATGATTTTAATGTTTAATGACACTGAGCTTAAACACCCTCACAGACAGCCGGTTTTTAGCGGGGAAAAGCCGCAGTTTAACACAGAAAGGCCCCGGAAGGACAGGGCTGCAAACGTGCAGCTTAGCTTGCTGCTATTCCACGCTTCATTTATGCTCAAATCAAATCAATGCAAAGCACTTTTGGACATCATAAAATAATACTACACACATTTCAATAGGAACTAATGAAACATGCATTGATCAAATCAAATGACTGGAATAAAATCCAATGAAATTCATTTCAAATACAGCCCAATAGAGAGAGAGGAGAGAGATACTTTATCAATCCACACGGGAAATCCACAGTTCCAGCAGCATCAACACACTTAAGATAAAAGGTCGAAAGCATGCAATAAATATTGGGAATAATAATAAAAACCCTGCTAATAAATAAATCAAAAAACACACACACGCACACAGTGGAGAAAGTTCAAGTCCAGTGCAAACAGAAGGAGAACATTGTTGTCCTTAATATGAACAGCTCAGCTGATTTCACCTGAGGAGAACTGCACCTGAATGAGCTGTGAAGAAATAAGAAATCATCTGAGCTCAAAGCTCCACAAACTCCCTGTTTTAGATGAAAAGATGCAACTGACAGTGAGTGGAGGAAAACGTAAGAAAATATAGAAAGAAAGTTCAAATAAATGGAAATAAAACCCATTAAAGCTCTGCTGAAAAAATCTAGACTAAATAAGGCGGATAAAATGAAGAATAAATGCAAATAAAATGGGTTTTTAATGTGTAAATAGTGGTGTGCAGCGCTGCCTGCACTTCCCAGGTTTGTCCGCCAGAGGGAGGTATACTTGTACAGCACTAGAAGTTGGAGCCAATGGGAAGCCAGCAAAGGAGTCACATGACAAGAACTCGCTGTAATGGCGGACGCAGCGACACGGCTGCTAACAAGATTAGCAGTAGCCGAAAAGCTAGAACGATGGCGCCGTAGGGGAGTCACTGGCCCGGGAACACAACCTCCCTTACGGTGCCAAATGGCCCGGCTCTTCACAACAGTAACCGCCAAGTACTGAGGAAAACAACCAGCAACACTGCTGACATGAGTAAAGTCGCATTTCCAACGGTTTCAAGCACGATTCAGCCACATTCACAGCCATTTTGCCTCAGAGAACTCTGGACAGCGCCTCCGCCATTGGTTAGCCCCACCGGTTGTCTCAGTGAAGCATGCTCGACAGCGGAAATCACGCAGTAAATAGGCTTCGATCAGCAAATCCAATCGCGCTTTTTGGGCTCTATTGAATATGATTTTAATGTTTAATGACACTGAGCTTAAACACCCTCACAGACAGCCGGTTTTTAGCGGGGAAAAGCCGCAGTTTAACACAGAAAGGCCCCGGAAGGACAGGGCTGCAAACGTGCAGCTTAGCTTGCTGCTATTCCACGCTTCATTTATGCTCAAATCAAATCAATGCAAAGCACTTTTGGACATCATAAAAATAATCACTACACACATTTCAATAGGAACCTAATGAAACATGCATTGATCAAATCAATGATGAATAAAATCCAATGAAATTCATTTCAAATACAGCCCAATAGAGAGAGAGAGAGAGAGAGATACTTTATCAATCCACACGGGAAATCCACAGTTCCAGCAGCATCAACACACTTAAGATAAAAGGTCGAAAGCATGCAATAAATATTGGGAATAATAATAAAAACCCTGCTAATAAATAAATCAAAAACACACACACGCACACAGTGGAGAAAGTTCAAGTCCAGTGCAAACAGAAGGAGAACATTGTTGTCCTTAATATGAACAGCTCAGCTGATTTCACCTGAGGAGAACTGCACCTGAATGAGCTGTGAAGAAATAAGAAATCATCTGAGCTCAAAGCTCCACAAACTCCCTGTTTTAGATGAAAAAGATGCAACTGACAGTGAGTGGAGGAAAACGTAAGAAAATATAGAAAGAAAGTTCAAATAAATGGAAATAAAACCCATTAAAGCTCTGCTGAAAAATCTAGACTAAATAAGGCGGATAAAATGAAGAATAAATGCAAATAAAATGGGGTTTTTAATGTGTAAATAGTGTGTGCAGCGCTGCCTGCACTTCCCAGGTTTGTCCGCCAGAGGGAGGTATACTTGTACAGCACTAGAAGTTGGAGCCAATGGGAAGCCAGCAAAGGAGTCACATGACAAGAACTCGCTGTAATGGCGGACGCAGCGACACGGCTGCTAACAAGATTAGCAGTAGCCGAAAAGCTAGAACGATGGCGCCGTAGGGGAGTCACTGGCCGGGAACACAACCTCCCCTTACGGTGCCAAATGGCCGCTCTTCACAACAGTAACCGCCAAGTACTGAGGAAACAACCAGCAACTGCTGACATGAGTAAAGTCGCCATTTCCAACGGTTTCAAGCACGATTCAGCCACATTCACAGCCATTTTGCCTCAGAGAACTCTGGGACAGCGCCTCCGCCATTGTTAGCCCCACGTGTCTCAGTGAAGCATGCTCGACAGCGGAATCACGCAGTAAATAGGCTTCGATCAGCAAATCCATCGCGCTTTTTGGGCTCTATTGAATATGATTTTAATGTTTAATGACACTGAGCTTAAACACCCTCACAGACAGCGGTTTTTAGCGGGGAAAAGCCGCAGTTTAACACAGAAAGGCCCCGGAAGGACAGGGCTGCAAACGTGCAGCTTAGCTTGCTGCTATTCCACGCTTCATTTATGCTCAAATCAAATCAATGCAAAGCACTTTTGGACATCATAAAATAATACTACACACATTTCAATAGGAACTAATGAAACATGCATTGATCAAATCAAATGACTGAATAAAATCCAATGAAATTCATTTCAAATACAGCCCAATAGAGAGAGAGAGAGAGATACTTTATCAATCCACACGGGAAATCCACAGTTCCAGCAGCATCAACACACTTAAGATAAAAGGTCGAAAGCATGCAATAATATTGGGAATAATAATAAAACCCTGCTAATAAATAAATCAAAAACACACACACGCACACAGTGGAGAAAGTTCAAGTCCAGTGCAAACAGAAGGAGAACATTGTTGTCCTTAATATGAACAGCTCAGCTGATTTCACCTGAGGAGAACTGCCACCTGAATGAGCTGTGAAGAAATAAGAAATCATCTGAGCTCAAAGCTCCACAAACTCCCTGTTTAGATGAAAAGATGCAACTGACAGTGAGTGGAGGAAAACGTAAGAAAATATAGAAAGAAAGTTCAAATAAATGGAAATAAAACCCATTAAAGCTCTGCTGAAAAAATCTAGACTAAATAAGGCGGATAAAATGAAGAATAAATGCAAATAAAATGGGTTTTTAATGTGTAAATAGTGTGTGCAGCGCTGCCTGCACTTCCCAGGTTTGTCGCCAGAGGGAGGTATACTTGTACAGCACTAGAAGTTGGAGCCAATGGGAAGCCAGCAAAGGAGTCACATGACAAGAACTCGCTGTAATGGCGGACGCAGCGACACGGCTGCTAACAAGATTAGCAGTAGCCGAAAAGCTAGAACGATGGCGCCGTAGGGGAGTCACTGGCCGGGAACACAACCTCCCTTACGGTGCCAAATGGCCGCTCTTCACAACAGTAACCGCCAAGTACTGAGGAAACAACCAGCAACACTGCTGACATGAGTAAAGTCGCCATTTCCAACGGTTTCAAGCACGATTCAGCCACATTCACAGCCATTTTGCCTCAGAGAACTCTGGGACAGCGCCTCCGCCATTGTTAGCCCCACCGTGTCTCAGTGAAGCATGCTCGACAGCGGAATCACGCAGTAAATAGGCTTCGATCAGCAAATCCATCGCGCTTTTTGGGCTCTATTGAATATGATTTTAATGTTTAATGACACTGAGCTTAAACACCCTCACAGACAGCCGGTTTTTAGCGGGGAAAAGCCGCAGTTTAACACAGAAAGGCCCCGGAAGGACAGGGGCTGCAAACGTGCAGCTTAGCTTGCTGCTATTCCACGCTTCATTTATGCTCAAATCAAATCAATGCAAAGCACTTTTGGACATCATAAAATAATACTACACACATTTCAATAGGAACTAATGAAACATGCATTGATCAAATCAAATGACTGAATAAAATCCAATGAAATTCATTTCAAATACAGCCCAATAGAGAGAGAGAGAGAGATACTTTATCAATCCACACGGGAAATCCACAGTTCCAGCAGCATCAACACACTTAAGATAAAAGGTCCGAAAGCATGCAATAAATATTGGGAATAATAATAAAAACCCTGCTAATAAATAAATCAAAAACACACACACGCACACAGTGGAGAAAGTTCAAGTCCAGTGCAAACAGAAGGAGAACATTGTTGTCCTTAATATGAACAGCTCAGCTGATTTCACCTGAGGAGAACTGCACCTGAATGAGCTGTGAAGAAATAAGAAATCATCTGAGCTCAAAGCTCCACAAACTCCCTGTTTAGATGAAAAGATGCAACTGACAGTGAGTGGAGGAAAACGTAAGAAAATATAGAAAGAAAGTTCAAATAAATGGAAATAAAACCCATTAAAGCTCTGCTGAAAAATCTAGACTAAATAAGGCGGATAAAATGAAGAATAAATGCAAATAAAATGGGTTTTTAATGTGTAAATAGTGTGTGCAGCGCTGCCTGCACTTCCCAGGTTTGTCCGCCAGAGGGAGGTATACTTGTACAGCACTAGAAGTTGGAGCCAATGGGAAGCCAGCAAAGGAGTCACATGACAAGAACTCGCTGTAATGGCGGACGCAGCGACACGGCTGCTAACAAGATTAGCAGTAGCCGAAAAGCTAGAACGATGGCGCCGTAGGGGAGTCACTGGCCGGGAACACAACCTCCCTTACGGTGCCAAATGGCCGCTCTTCACAACAGTAACCGCCAAGTACTGAGGAAACAACCAGCAACACTGCTGACATGAGTAAAGTCGCCATTTCCAACGGTTTCAAGCACGATTCAGCCACATTCACAGCCATTTTTGCCTCAGAGAACTCTGGGACAGCGCCTCCGCCATTGTTAGCCCACCGTGTCTCAGTGAAGCATGCTCGACAGCGGAATCACGCAGTAAATAGGCTTCGATCAGCAAATCCATCGCGCTTTTTGGGCTCTATTGAATATGATTTTAATGTTTAATGACACTGAGCTTAAACACCCTCACAGACAGCCGGTTTTTTAGCGGGGAAAAGCCGCAGTTTAACACAGAAAGGCCCCGGAAGGACAGGGCTGCAAACGTGCAGCTTAGCTTGCTGCTATTCCACGCTTCATTTATGCTCAAATCAAATCAATGCAAAGCACTTTTGGACATCATAAAATAATACTACACACATTTCAATAGGAACTAATGAAACATGCATTGATCAAATCAAATGACTGAATAAAATCCAATGAAATTCATTTCAATACAGCCCAATAGAGAGAGAGAGAGAGATACTTTATCAATCCACACGGGAAATCCACAGTTCCAGCAGCATCAACACACTTAAGATAAAAGGTCGAAAGCATGCCAATAAATATTGGGAATAATAATAAAAACCCTGCTAATAAATAAATCAAAAACACACACAACGCCACACAGTGGAGAAAGTTCAAGTCCAGTGCAAACAGAAGGAGAACATTGTTGTCCTTAATATGAACAGCTCAGCTTGATTTCACCTGAGGAGAACTGCACCTGAATGAGCTGTGAAGAAATAAGAAATCATCTGAGCTCAAAGCTCCACAAACTCCCTGTTTAGATGAAAAGATGCAACTGACAGTGAGTGGAGGAAAACGTAAGAAAATATAGAAAGAAAGTTCAAATAAATGGAAATAAAACCCATTAAAGCTCTGCTGAAAAAATCTAGACTAAATAAGGCGGATAAAATGAAGAATAAATGCAAATAAAATGGGTTTTTAATGTGTAAATAGTGTGTGCAGCGCTGCCTGCACTTCCCAGGTTTGTCCGCCAGAGGGAGGTATACTTGTACAGCACTAGAAGTTGGAGCCAATGGGAAGCCAGCAAAGGAGTCACATGACAAGAACTCGCTGTAATGGCGGACGCAGCGACACGGCTGCTAACAAGATTAGCAGTAGCCGAAAAGCTAGAACGATGGCGCCGTAGGGGAGTCACTGGCCGGGAACACAACCTCCCTTACGGTGCCAAATGGCCGCTCTTCACAACAGTAACCGCCAAGTACTGAGGAAACAACCAGCAACACTGCTGACATGAGTAAAGTCGCCATTTCCAACGGTTTCAAGCACGATTCAGCCACATTCACAGCCATTTTGCCTCAGAGAACTCTGGGACAGCGCCTCCGCCATTGTTAGCCCCACCGTGTCTCAGTGAAGCATGCTCGACAGCGGAATCACGCAGTAAATAGGCTTCGATCAGCAAATCCATCGCGCTTTTTGGGCTCTATTGAATATGATTTTTAATGTTTAATGACAACTGAGCTTAAACACCCTCACAGACAGCCGGTTTTTAGCGGGGAAAAGCCGCAGTTTAACACAGAAAGGCCCCCGGAAGGACAGGGCTGCAAACGTGCAGCTTAGCTTGCTGCTATTCCACGCTTCATTTATGCTCAAATCAAATCAATGCAAAGCACTTTTGGACATCATAAAATAATACTACACACATTTCAATAGGAACTAATGAAACATGCATTGATCAAATCAAATGACTTGAATAAAATCCAATGAAATTCATTTCAAATACAGCCCAATAGAGAGAGAGAGAGAGAGATACTTTATCAAATCCACACGGGAAATCCACAGTTCCAGCAGCATCAACACACTTAAGATAAAAGGTCGAAAGCATGCAATAAATATTGGGAATAATAATAAAAACCCTGCTAATAAATAAATCAAAAAACACACACACGCACACAGTGGAGAAAGTTCAAGTCCAGTGCAAACAGAAGGAGAACATTGTTGTCCTTAATATGAACAGCTCAGCTGATTTCACCTGAGGAGAACTGCACCTGAATGAGCTGTGAAGAAATAAGAAATCATCTGAGCTCAAAGCTCCACAAACTCCCTGTTTAGATGAAAAGATGCAACTGACAGTGAGTGGAGGAAAACGTAAGAAAATATAGAAAGAAAGTTCAAATAAATGGAAATAAAACCCATTAAAGCTCTGCTGAAAAATCTAGACTAAATAAGGCGGATAAAATGAAGAATAAATGCAAATAAAATGGGTTTTTAATGTGTAAATAGTGTGTGCAGCGGCTGCCTGCACTTCCCAGGTTTGTCCGCCAGAGGGAGGTATACTTGTACAGCACTAGAAGTTGGAGCCAATGGGAAGCCAGCAAAGGAGTCACATGACAAGAACTCGCTGTAATGGCGGACGCAGCGACACGGCTGCTAACAAGATTAGCAGTAGCCGAAAAGCTAGAACGATGGCGCCGTAGGGGAGTCACTGGCCGGGAACACAACCTCCTCCTTACGGTGCCAAATGGCCGCTCTTCACAACAGTAACCGCCAAGTACTGAGGAAACAACCAGCAACACTGGCTGACATGAGTAAAGTCGCCATTTCCAACGGTTTCAAGCACGATTCAGCCACATTCACAGCCATTTTGCCTCAGAGAACTCTGGGACAGCGCCCCTCCGCCATTGTTAGCCCCCACCGTGTCTCAGTGAAGCATGCTCGACAGCGGAATCACGCAGTAAATAGGCTTCGATCAGCAAATCCATCGCGCTTTTTGGGCTCTATTGAATATGATTTTAATGTTAATGACACTGAGCTTAAACACCCTCAACAGACAGCCGGTTTTTTAGCGGGGAAAAGCCGCAGTTTAACACAGAAAGGCCCCGGAAGGACAGGGCTGCAAACGTGCAGCTTAGCTTGCTGCTATTCCACGCTTCATTTATGCTCAAATCAAATCAATGCAAAGCCACTTTTGGACATCATAAAATAATACTACACACATTTCAATAGGAACTAATGAAACATGCATTGATCAAATCAAAATGACTGAATAAAATCCAATGAAATTCATTTCAAATACAGCCCAATAGAGAGAGAGAGAGAGATACTTTATCAATCCACACGGGAAATCCACAGTTCCAGCAGCATCAACACACTTAAGATAAAAGGTCGAAAGCATGCAATAAATATTGGGAATAATAATAAAAA
This sequence comes from Lates calcarifer, assembly GCF_001640805.2. Classification (NCBI taxonomy): domain Eukaryota; kingdom Metazoa; phylum Chordata; class Actinopteri; family Centropomidae; genus Lates; species Lates calcarifer. The sequence goes on from NW_026116069.1 coordinate 16,095, forward strand.
ACCCTGCTAATAAATAAATCAAAAACACACACACCGCACACAGTGGAGAAAGTTCAAGTCCAGTGGCAAACAGAAGGAGAACATTGTTGTCCTTAATATGAACAGCTCAGCTGATTTCACCTGAGGAGAACTGCACCTGAATGAGCTGTGAAGAAATAAGAAATCATCTGAGCTCAAAGCTCCACAAACTCCCTGTTTTAGATGAAAAGATGCAACTGACAGTGAGTGGAGGAAAACGTAAGAAAATATAGAAAGAAAGTTCAAATAAATGGAAATAAAACCCATTAAAGCTCTGCTGAAAAAATCTAGACTAAATAAGGCGGATAAAATGAAGAATAAATGCAAATAAAATGGGTTTTTAATGTGTAAATAGTGTGTGCAGCGCTGCCTGCACTTCCCAGGTTTGTCCGCCAGAGGGAGGTATACTTGTACAGCACTAGAAAGTTTGGAGCCAATGGGAAGCCAGCAAAGGAGTCACATGACAAGAACTCGCTGTAATGGCGGACGCAGCGACACGGCTGCTAACAAGATTAGCAGTAGCCGAAAAGCTTAGAACGATGGCGCCGTAGGGGAGTCACTGGCCGGGAACACAACCTCCCTTACGGTGCCAAATGGCCGCTCTTCACAACAGTAACCGCCAAGTACTGAGGAAACAACCAGCAACACTGCTGACATGAGTAAAGTCGCCATTTCCAACGGTTTCAAGCACGATTCAGCCACATTCACAGCCATTTTGCCTCAGAGAACTCTGGGACAGCGCCTCCGCCATTGTTAGCCCCACCGTGTCTCAGTGAAGCATGCTCGACAGCGGAATCACGCAGTAAATAGGCTTCGATCAGCAAATCCATCGCGCTTTTTGGGCTCTATTGAATATGATTTTAATGTTTAATGACACTGAGCTTAAACACCCTCACAGACAGCCGGTTTTTTAGCGGGGAAAAGCCGCAGTTTAACACAGAAAGGCCCCGGAAGGACAGGGCTGCAAACGTGCAGCTTAGCTTGCTGCTATTCCACGCTTCATTTATGCTCAAATCAAATCAATGCAAAGCACTTTTGGACATCATAAAATAATACTACCACATTTCAATAGGAACTAATGAAACATGCATTGATCAAATCAAATGACTGAATAAATCCAATGAAATTCATTTCAAATACAGCCCAATAGAGAGAGAGAGAGAGAGATACTTTATCAATCCACACGGGAAATCCACAGTTCCAGCAGCATCAACACACTTAAGATAAAAGGTCGAAAGCATGCAATAAATATTTGGGAATAATAATAAAAACCTGCTAATAAATAAATCAAAAACACACACACACACAACAGTGGAGAAAGTTCAAGTCCAGTGCAAACAGAAGGAGAACATTGTTGTCCTTAATATGACAGCTCAGCTGATTTCACCTGAGGAGAACTGCACCTGAATGAGCTGTTGAAGAATAAGAAATCATCTGAGCTCAAAGCTCCACAAACTCCCTGTTTAGATGAAAAGATGCAACTGACAGTGAGTGGGAGGAAAACGTAAAGAAATATAGAAAGGAAAGTTCAAATAAATGGAAATAAAACCCATTAAAGCTCTGCCTGAAAAAATCTAGACTAAATAAGGCGGATAAAATGAAGAATAAATGCAAATAAAATGGTGTTTTTAATGTGTAAATAGTGTGTGCAGCGCTTGCCTGCACTTCCCAGGTTTGTCCGCCAGAGGGAGGTATACTTGTACAGCACTAGAAGTTGGAGCCAATGGGAAGCCAGCAAAGGAGTCACATGACAAGAACTCGCTGTAATGGCGGACGCAGCGACACGGCTGCTAACAAGATTAGCAGTAGCCGAAAAGCTAGAACGATGGCGCCGTAGGGGAGTCACTGGCCGGGAACACAACCTCCCTTACGGTGCCAAATGGCCCGCTCTTCACAACAGTAACCGCCAAGTACTGAGGAAACAACCAGCACACTGCTGACATGAGTAAAGTCGCCATTTCCAACGGTTTCAAGCACGATTCAGCCACATTCACAGCCATTTTGCCTCAGAGAACTCTGGGACAGCGCCTCCGCCATTGTTAGCCCCACCGTGTCTCAGTGAAGCATGCTCGACAGCGGAATCACGCAGTAAATAGGCTTCGATCAGCAAATCCATCGCGCTTTTTGGGCTCTATTGAATTATGATTTTAATGTTTAATGACACTGAGCTTAAAACACCCTCACAGACAGCCGGTTTTTAGCGGGGAAAAGCCGCAGTTTAACACAGAAAGGCCCCGGAAGGACAGGGCTGCAAACGTGCAGCTTAGCTTGCTGCTATTCCACGCTTCATTTATGCTCAAATCAAATCAATGCAAAGCACTTTTGGACATCATAAAATAATACTACACACATTTCAATAGGAACTAATGAAACATGCATTGATCAAATCAAATGACTGAATAAAATCCAATGAAATTCATTTCAAATACAGCCCAATAGAGAGAGAGAGAGAGATACTTTATCAATCCACACGGGAAATCCACAGTTCCAGCAGCATCAACACACTTAAGATAAAAGGTCGAAAGCATGCAATAAATATTGGGAATAATAATAAAAACCCTGCTAATAAATAAATCAAAAACACACACACCACACAGTGGAGAAAGTTCAAGTCCAGTGCAAACAGGAAGGAGAACATTGTTGTCCTTAATATGAACAGCTCAGCTGATTTCACCTGAGGAGAACTGCACCTGAATGAGGCTGTGAAGAAATAAGAAATCATCTGAGCTCAAAGCTCCACAACTCCCTGTTTAGATGAAAAGATGCCAACTGACAGTGAGTGGAGGAAAACGTAAGAAAATATAGAAAGAAAGTTCAAATACAATGGAAATAAAACCCATTAAAAGCTCTGCTGAAAAAATCTATGACTAAATAAGGCGGATAAAATGAAGAATAAATGCAAATAAAATGGGTTTTTAATGTGTAAATAGTGGTGTGCAGCGCTGCCTGCACTTCCCAGGTTTGGTCCGCCAGAGGGAGGTATACTTGTACAGCACTAGAAGTTGGAGGCCAATGGGAAGCCAGCAAAGGAGTCACATGACAAGAACTCGCTGTAATGGCGGACGCAGCGACACGGCTGCTAACAAGATTAGCAGTAGACCGAAAAGCTAGAACGATGGCGCCGTAGGGGAGGTCACTGGCCGGGAACACAACCGTCCCTTACGGTGCCAAATGGCCCGCTCTTCACAACAGTAACCGCCAAGTACTGAGGAAACAACCAGCAACACTGGTGACATGAGTAAAGTCGCCATTTCAACGGTTTTCAAGCACGATTCAGCCACATTCACAGCCATTTTTTGCCTCAGAGAACTCTGGCGACAGCGCCTCCGCCATTGTTAGCCCCACCGTGTCTCAGTGAAGCATGCTCGACAGCGGAATCACGCAGTAAATAGGCTTCGATCAGCAAATCCATCGCGCTTTTTGGGCTCTATTGAATATATGATTTTAATGTTTAATGACACTGAGCTTAAACACCCTCACAGACAGCCGGTTTTTAGCGGGGAAAAGCCGCAGTTTAACACAGAAAGGCCCCGGAAGGACAGGGCTGCAAACGTGCAGCTTAGCTTGCTGCTATTCCACGCTTCATTTATGCTCAAATCAAATCAATGCAAAGCACTTTTGGACATCATAAATAATACTACACACATTTCAATAGGAACTAATGAAACATGCATTGATCAATCAAATGACTGAATAAAATCCAATGAAATTTCATTTCAATACAGGCCCAATAGAGAGAGAGAGAGAGGATACTTTATCAATCCACACGGGAAATCCACAGTTTCCAGCAGCATCAACACACTTAAGATAAAAGGTCGAAAGCATGCAATAAATATTGGGAATAATAATAAAAACCCTGCTAATAAAAAATCAAAAACACACACACACCACCAGTGGAGAAAGTTCAAGTCCAGTGCAAACAGAAGGAGAACATTGTTGTCCTTAATATGAACAGCTCAGCTGATTTCACCTGAGGAGAACTGCACCTGAATGAGCTGTGAAGAAATAAGAAATCATCTGAGCTCAAAGCTCCACAAACTCCCTGTTTAGATGAAAAGATGCAACTGACAGTGAGTGGAGGAAAACGTAAAAAATATAGAAAGAAAGTTCAAATAAATGGAAATAAAACCCATTAAAGCTCTGCTGAAAAAATCTAGACTAAATAAGGCGGATAAAATGAAGAATAAATGCAAATAAAATGGGTTTTTAATGTGTAAATAGTGTGTGCAGCGCTGCCTGCACTTCCCAGGTTTGTCCGCCAGAGGGAGGTATACTTGTACAGCACTAGAAGTTGGAGCCAATGGGAAGCCAGCAAAAGGAGTCACATGACAAGAACTCGCTGTAATGGCGGACGCAGCGACACGGCTGCTAACAAGATTAGCAGTAGCCGAAAAGCTAGAACGATGGCGCCGTAGGGGAGTCACTGGCCGGGAACACAACCTCCCTTACGGTGCCAAATGGCCGCTCTTCACAACAGTAACCGCCAAGTACTGAGGAAACAACCAGCAACACTGCTGACATGAGTAAAGTCGCCATTTCCAACGGTTTCAAGCACGATTCAGCCACATTCACAGCCATTTTGCCTCAGAGAACTCTGGGACAGCGCCTCCGCCATTGTTAGCCCCACCGTGTCTCAGTGAAGCATGCTCGACAGCGGAATCACGCAGTAAATAGGCTTCGATCAGCAAATCCATCGCGCTTTTTGGGCTCTATTGAATATGATTTTAATGTTTAATGACACTGAGCTTAAACACCCTCACAGACAGCCGGTTTTTAGCGGGGAAAAGCCGCAGTTTAACACAGAAAGGCCCCGGAAGGACAGGGCTGCAAACGTGCAGCTTAGCTTGCTGCTATTCCACGCTTCATTTATGCTCAAATCAAATCAATGCAAAGCACTTTTGGACATCATAAAATAATACTACACACATTTCAATAGGAACTAATGAAACATGCATTGATCAAATCAAATGACTGAATAAAATCCAATGAAATTCATTTCAAATACAGCCCAATAGAGAGAGAGAGAGAGAGATACTTTATCAATCCACGGGAAATCCACAGTTCCAGCAGCATCAACACACTTAAGATAAAAGGTCGAAAGCATGCAATAAATATTGGGAATAATAATAAAACCCTGCTAATAAATAAATCAAAAACACACACACGCACACAGTGGAGAAAGTTCAAGTCCAGTGCAAACAGAAGGAGAACATTGTTGTCCTTAATATGAACAGCTCAGCTGATTTCACCTGAGGAGAACTGCACCTGAATGAGCTGTGAAGAAATAAGAAATCATCTGAGCTCAAAGCTCCACAAACTCCCTGTTTAGATGAAAAGATGCAACTGACAGTGAGTGGAGGAAAACGTAAGAAAATATAGAAAGAAAGTTCAAATAAATGGAAATAAAACCCATTAAAGCTCTGCTGAAAAAATCTAGACTAAATAAGGCGGATAAAATGAAGAATAAATGCAAATAAAATGGGTTTTTAATGTGTAAATAGTGTGTGCAGCGCTGCCTGCACTTCCAGGTTTGTCCGCCAGAGGGAGGTATACTTGTACAGCACTAGAAGTTGGAGCCAATGGGAAGCCAGCAAAGGAGTCACATGACAAGAACTCGCTGTAATGGCGGACGCAGCGACACGGCTGCTAACAAGATTAGCAGTAGCCGAAAAGCTAGAACGATGGCGCCGTAGGGGAGTCACTGGCCGGGAAACAACCTCCTTACGGTGCCAAATGGCCGCTCTTCACAACAGTAACCGCCAAGTACTGAGGAAACAACCAGCAACACTGCTGACATGAGTAAAGTCGCCATTTCCAACGGTTTCAAGCACGATTCAGCCACATTCACAGCCATTTTGCCTCAGAGAACTCTGGGACAGCGCCTCCGCCATTGTTAGCCCACCGTGTCTCAGTGAAGCATGCTCGACAGCGGAATCACGCAGTAAATAGGCTTCGATCAGCAAATCCATCGCGCTTTTTGGGCTCTATTGAATATGATTTTAATGTTTAATGACACTGAGCTTAAACACCCTCACAGACAGCCGGTTTTTAGCGGGGAAAAGCCGCAGTTTAACACAGAAAGGCCCCGGAAGGACAGGGCTGCAAACGTGCAGCTTAGCTTGCTGCTATTCCACGCTTCATTTATGCTCAAATCAAATCAATGCAAAGCACTTTTGGACATCATAAAATAATACTACACACATTTCAATAGGAACTAATGAAACATGCATTGATCAAATCAAATGACTGAATAAAATCCAATGAAATTCATTTCAAATACAGCCAATAGAGAGAGAGAGAGAGATACTTTATCAATCCACACGGGAAATCCACAGTTCCAGCAGCATCAACACACTTAAGATAAAAGGTCGAAAGCATGCAATAAATATTGGGAATAATAATAAAAACCCTGCTAATAAATAAATCAAAAACACACACACGCACACAGTGGAGAAAGTTCAAGTCCAGTGCAAACAGAAGGAGAACATTGTTGTCCTTAATATGAACAGCTCAGCTGATTTCACCTGAGGAGAACTGCACCTGAATGAGCTGTGAAGAAATAAGAAATCATCTGAGCTCAAAGCTCCACAAACTCCCTGTTTAGATGAAAAGATGCAACTGACAGTGAGTGGAGGAAAACGTAAGAAAATATAGAAAGAAAGTTCAAATAAATGGAAATAAAACCCATTAAAGCTCTGCTGAAAAAATCTAGACTAAATAAGGCGGATAAAATGAAGAATAAATGCAAATAAAATGGGTTTTTAATGTGTAAATAGTGTGTGCAGCGCTGCCTGCACTTCCCAGGTTTGTCCGCCAGAGGGAGGTATACTTGTACAGCACTAGAAGTTGGAGCCAATGGGAAGCCAGCAAAGGAGTCACATGACAAGAACTCGCTGTAATGGCGGACGCAGCGACACGGCTGCTAACAAGATTAGCAGTAGCCGAAAAGCTAGAACGATGGCGCCGTAGGGGAGTCACTGGCCGGGAACACAACCTCCCTTACGGTGCCAAATGGCCGCTCTTCACAACAGTAACCGCCAAGTACTGAGGAAACAACCAGCAACACTGCTGACATGAGTAAAGTCGCCATTTCCAACGGTTTCAAGCACGATTCAGCCACATTCACAGCCATTTTGCCTCAGAGAACTCTGGGACAGCGCCTCCGCCATTGTTAGCCCCACCGTGTCTCAGTGAAGCATGCTCGACAGCGGAATCACGCAGTAAATAGGCTTCGATCAGCAAATCCATCGCGCTTTTTGGGCTCTATTGAATATGATTTTAATGTTTAATGACACTGAGCTTAAACACCCTCACAGACAGCCGGTTTTTAGCGGGAAAAGCCGCAGTTTAACACAGAAAGGCCCCGGAAGGACAGGGCTGCAAACGTGCAGCTTAGCTTGCTGCTATTCCACGCTTCATTTATGCTCAAATCAAATCAATGCAAAGCACTTTTGGACATCATAAAATAATACTACACACATTTCAATAGGAACTAATGAAACATGCATTGATCAAATCAAATGACTGAATAAAATCCAATGAAATTCATTTCAAATACAGCCCAATAGAGAGAGAGAGAGAGAGATACTTTATCAATCCACACGGGAAATCCACAGTTCCAGCAGCATCAACACACTTAAGATAAAAGGTCGAAAGCATGCAATAAATATTGGGAATAATAATAAAAACCCTGCTAATAAATAAATCAAAAACACACACACGCACACAGTGGAGAAAGTTCAAGTCCAGTGCAAACAGAAGGAGAACATTGTTGTCCTTAATATGAACAGCTCAGCTGATTTCACCTGAGGAGAACTGCACCTGAATGAGCTGTGAAGAAATAAGAAATCATCTGAGCTCAAAGCTCCACAAACTCCCTGTTTATGAAAAGATGCAACTGACAGTGAGTGGAGGAAAACGTAAGAAAATATAGAAAGAAAGTTCAAATAAATGGAAATAAAACCCATTAAAGCTCTGCTGAAAAAATCTAGACTAAATAAGGCGGATAAATGAAGAATAAATGCAAATAAAATGGGTTTTTAATGTGTAAATAGTGTGTGCAGCGCTGCCTGCACTTCCCAGGTTTGTCCGCCAGAGGGAGGTATACTTGTACAGCACTAGAAGTTGGAGCCAATGGGAAGCCAGCAAAGGAGTCACATGACAAGAACTCGCTGTAATGGCGGACGCAGCGACACGGCTGCTAACAAGATTAGCAGTAGCCGAAAAGCTAGAACGATGGCGCCGTAGGGGAGTCACTGGCCGGGAACACAACCTCCCTTACGGTGCCAAATGGCCGCTCTTCAAACAGTAACCGCCAAGTACTGAGGAAACAACCAGCAACACTGCTGACATGAGTAAAGTCGCCATTTCCAACGGTTTCAAGCACGATTCAGCCACATTCACAGCCATTTTGCCTCAGAGAACTCTGGGACAGCGCCTCCGCCATTGTTAGCCCACCGTGTCTCAGTGAAGCATGCTCGACAGCGGAATCACGCAGTAAATAGGCTTCGATCAGCAAATCCATCGCGCTTTTTGGGCTCTATTGAATATGATTTTAATGTTTAATGACACTGAGCTTAAACACCCTCACAGACAGCCGGTTTTTAGCGGGGCCGCAGTTTAACACAGAAAGGCCCCGGAAGGACAGGGCTGCAAACGTGCAGCTTAGCTTGCTGCTATTCCACGCTTCATTTATGCTCAAATCAAATCAATGCAAAGCACTTTTGGACATCATAAAATAATACTACACACATTTCAATAGGAACTAATGAAACATGCATTGATCAAATCAAATGACTGAATAAAATCCAATGAAATTCATTTCAAATACAGCCCAATAGAGAGAGAGAGAGAGACTTTATCAATCCACACGGGGAAATCCACAGTTCCAGCAGCATCAACACACTTAAGATAAAAGGTCGAAAGCATGCAATAAATATTGGGAATAATAATAAAAACCCTGCTAATAAATAAATCAAAAACACACACACACACACAGTGGAGAAAGTTCAAGTCCAGTGCAAACAGAAGGAGAACATTGTGTCCTTAATATGAACAGCTCAGCTGATTTCACCTGAGGAGAACTGCACCTGAATGAGCTGTGAAGAAATAAGAAATCATCTGAGCTCAAAGCTCCACAAACTCCCTGTTTAGATGAAAAGATGCAACTGACAGTGAGTGGAGGAAAACGTAAGAAAATATAGAAAGAAAGTTCAAATAAATGGAATAAAACCCATTAAAGCTCTGCTGAAAAAATCTAGACTAAATAAGGCGGATAAAATGAAGAATAAATGCAAATAAAATGGGTTTTTAATGTGTAAATAGTGTGTGCAGCGCTGCCTGC
>NW_026116070.1:0-11591 GCF_001640805.2 Lates calcarifer
TGTCTGAGTCTTTGTCTTTAAGTCTGTCCTTAAAAGTCTGTATTTCAGCGTTGAATACGTCAACACAGGTTGTAAAAACGGTCCTGTTTCAAAGTGTCCTCCAAACGTCCCGTTGTTCCCACCTTTACATCCTGTTAAAGGAGGGGCAGGTTTGTCCTGCAACCTTTAAATCCTGGTTCATGTTACTGAGCTCACAGCACAGGATAAAGTCCTTCAAACTTTCAGAAGCCTTATCTCTCCCTGCTACCGGGGGCAGACATCCAGCAGCGTCCTCTCTCTCTCAGCGGAGGTCGGCCATCCCGTCATCCGAAGGCATTTCCATTGCGGCGGCGCCTGGGCGCTGAGCGGTTCCTGCTGCGGACGGGTCGGTCCCGGCTGAAGATGTGTCCTGGTCGCTGTCCAGCTCCGACTCGGACATCATCAGGCTGGAATTGTGCTCCGTGCTGCGGTGTTTGATACCTGCACAGAGGAAGAGCGTTTCATCCTCAGCATCCTGAACATACGATCAGATGTTTGTGCTTTTAATTTGAAGGCCTTTTCAGCCCTGCTCAGAGGACGGACTGTCACTGGAGCTCTTGGTGAGTAAACAGATGTTAATGCTAACGTTGGCTACGTAGCGACAACACCTTTACTGAAGCGACTCACTGAATTTGGGCCTGAGCTCCACCCGCTCCTGTTCGTCCATGTTGTCCAGGATGGTGTATTTGGTTTTCTTCCTCACTTTGGTTTGTCTCCTCCTGAACACAGTCGACACGTTATCACCTGGATTAATAACAGGACTCTGTATGAAGTGTAGTGTGTGTGTGAGTGTGTGTGGACCTCTTGCAGCAGCAGATGAAGGTCCAGCTGACTGACAGGATGAAGACCATGAGCATGAAGCTGGTCAGGATGACGTAGAGAACCCTCCACTCTGAAACAAACAGAATCAACTCGTCTGTTAGCTCAGTCACTGCTGTAAAGAAATCAAACCTCCAGTTAAGAAAGATCATCAGTAAGTATAATCACCACAGTTGCTCTCTCCGTCACCAAGGTAACGGCGGATCAGATTCTCGGTCCAGAAGGGGTCGCAGGTGCACTCCTTAGTGACCGGATCACACTGACCCCGGCCTGAACAGCGCAGCAAACACACTGAGGGAGAAAACACACACACAGGGAAAACTCAGTCCAGATCCGCATCAGGAGCAGGACTCAGGGATGTTTAAGATCTTTCTTTATTTTATTCTTCTTGGGCATTTAACCTCATTTAAACATTGAAACTGTGTTTGATCTGGACTTTGAGTCTCAGATAGAGAAATATGTGTGAGCAGTGTTTCTGTGTTTTTGTTATTGGCATCATCTTTTCTGTCAGTTAAAGAGAATAATCAGGGAAAACCATGGAGTAATGATGATGGGTCCACACTGTACCATCAGAGCTGAAGGATTCAAGATGTTTAATGTGGTTGAAAAGTAGATTTTTTACAGTTCAGGTTCCTGTGACGAGAGAATCTGGTCTGGTTTCAGCTGTAGTCCCTGATTAAACATCAGATCTCACAGAGTTAATCAAAGGTAAAGGTGATATCTTTGATTTCCCAAAGTTAAGGAGGAAAGACACTTTGAATGGACCTGGTCTGGACAGAAACTGGTCCTGGACCTGGTCTGTGCAGTGAACTCACAGACGGTGTCGACCCTCAGGACTCTGAACAGCAGGTAGTCACTCTTCTCTCTGAGCAGCTGGTTCCTCAGCAGACCCACCAACCTGGAGCCGGAGAGCGGCCCCGAGGAGCCCACACCCGAGAACCGCAACACCGTGCTGCAGATCCACATCCACAGAGACAAACAGAGCACGGTCAGGGACGAGCGATCTGGATCTCTGAACCAGTCAGTGCAGCAGTTCGTCAGTACCTGAGGTGAGAGTGTCCCTGCAGCGCTCGGACCTGGATGTCGCTGTCGAGGACGTGCAGCAGAGCGGCGAGCTGTCGGACCACCGTGTCCCTCTGAGCCAGACTGACCTGAGACACCGACACCAGCATCTCTAGCTCCACCTCCTCCCCCCCACCGGGCTCTACGGAGACACGGGAGGGACACACTTCACTGCTCTGAGATTTGAACCCTCCAGCCCTCAGAGTCTGAGATTCTGTCCTACCTGGTCGGACCTCCACGGTGGCCGTAGCGGTGCTGGAGCGCCCCTGGGCGTCGGTCACCCTCAGCTGGAACAGGTAGGTGCCCTCCACCAGGTTGGCCAGGTACAGAGAGGCCTGTGTCTCTGAGCCGTACAGGACGTCCTGCAGACAGACGTCAGACTAGTTCTTATGTTCCTCCTGACACACGTTATTCAGAACTCTGAATCTGATCGACTCTAATGAGTCTGATCTTATTTATTTTGTATTTATTTAATAAAGACGATGCACAGTAAATGTATTTTACACTGACCCCGGCAGCCGGACTCTGGCTGTCTCTGACCCACAGGAAGTGGACCTGAGTCTGGTCTCCGTCGGTGACGGAGCCTTGGAGGACCAGCGAGTTGTTGGGCCAGAGTCAGAGTGTGGCTGCCGCTGCCGTGAGCGACCGGAGGAAGACTCGTGGCTGCAGGACGAAGGTTTGAGGTTTAATGATCACTGCAGGGTTCAAATACACATTATTATTATTGGTTCATGGTTTTATCTGTAAAACATCAGTAACCTCGCTCACCTTCCTGCACCCCTGACGGTCAGTGAGGCGCTGTCTGTCGCCCCCTCCTGGTCAGAGACCGTCAGTCTGAAGGTGTAGCGCCCGACGCGAAGACCTGTCGCCGTGGCTACCACCTGGTCCACGTCCTCCAGCTTTAACCCAGGAGGACCACTGTAAAAATCCACAGGTGAGTCGTGGTTAAATCTTTTCAAACAGTGAGACTCAGAAACATCCTGTCCTGTGTCCCACCTGATGGCGTCCCAGTGGTAGCTGACGATGCCACGGTCGTCGGTGCTGCCGCTGCCATTGAGCAACAAGCTGCTCACAGGGAGAAGCAACTTCCTGTCAGGACCCACGACAGCCACCGGACCACGGTTTGACCCCCTGCCCTCTGACACTGAGTAAACAGACGGGTTTGTTTAAAGGAGTTCATCATGTGAATGTGAATTTTATCAGAGCGATAAATTTACCAGACGCAGCAGCAGCAGTCGTAGCAGAGGGTGAGGTCGTGGTTGGAGGGACGGCGCTCAGTGTTGAGGTGGTGGTGGGGTCAGAGGTCACGGCTCTGGATGGGGGGGGAGTGGTGGGGGGTGGAGCTCTGGCTGCCGACTGGAGCAGCTTCACCAGGTCTGTGGACACAAAGACAGAGTCTTTATTAGAATGATTATCTTAAAGGAAAACCTGAACTTTGGTGTGTGTGTGCGTGTGTGTGTGTGTTCAGTACCAGTTGTAGTTTCAGGGGAAACTGAAGCTTCAGGTGTAACTGTAGTCAGCACCTGTGCAGGTTTTCCATCAGACATCATCAGAGGCTGATCAGCAGCTGAAGGAAAGAATCATTTTATTATTTTCAGACAGCTCTGGTTTCCTCTGAGAGAAGCTCTGTAACTTTAACAAGCTGTTTGTGTCTGTGTGTTTGTTAAAGGTGTGCTCACACAGTCAGGTGTACCTGGCTGTGTGGTGGTGCTGCTGGGCCAGTGAGGCGTGGTAGGAGACAGAGCTGGAGTCCTCACATGGTCCTGTTTGGGTGGAGTCTGTGGTTGATGGAGTCAGTGATGTAGACATGATGCTGCTTTGTGGTCTGGTCTGTAAAAAAAACCAACAAACACAAACAAATCACTGGCTGTGTTTTCGATGTGAAAGAAAGGCAGTCTTCAAGCTGATTCATGCCATCACTCACTGTTTTCTCTGCAGCAGGATCAGCCGGCCCTCCTGGTTCTCTCCTCCTCTCCCCGGCTCATGTTCCCCCCTGAGGAGGCTCTAATCTGGGCCACGCTGCTCTGCGTCGGCGCCCTCTCTGGACCATCCTCTGCCTCTGATTGGTTGAGCCCGTCTCTTCCTTTCAGAGGCGGCTGATTGGTCGTCGTCTCCGCCTCTGAACCACCACCTCCCCTCTCCTCCTGGCTTCCCTCTGAATACTCCACATCCAGGATCCCGGGGTCAGAGAAGTCCAGCCGGGCCCATCGAAGAGGGCGAGATCCTTCAGAGCCTCCAGGTCCCCGGGGCCTCAGAGGTCCGTGACAGGGGCCTCCAGCGGCCTCGGTACGGCTCCCCTCTCACCAGAGACTGAAGCACAAGGGTCTGCGGGGACGCCCTCCGCAGGAAGGCCAGGAACGAGTCTGCCCCGGGTCTCTCTCTGGGCTGGCAGTTCTCCCTCTGCTGGCAGCTCAGGATGTAGCAGCGGCCCTCGAACAGCCAGGCCAGGTCGTAACCCGGCAGGTCGCAGCAGGCCGCCACGCACTGCGGCAACGACGACACGCCAGGGACCCGCATGATACCACTGCTCTCCACCGCTGGGGACACCACAGCCTCGGAGAAGGTCGCCCCCTGCCAGCACTGAGACGCCACCACAGCTGCAACAGAAACATCGGAACATTAGAAAAAACTGAATCAAATGGTAGTAGACCTGTACATCACTGCAGAAAGACGAGAAGTCAAACCACTGAGAGACAAAAACTAAACAAGATCTTCAGGGAGAGATAAGTTACTCTGAGGAGCACAGTACAGTTACAGGTGAAACCAGAACCAACTGTAAACAACTCTTTAAAAACATCAGAATTTATATAAAGATTAAAATCATCCTTTTAATGATGTTGGTGGATGTTTGTACCTTCCACACTGTGCAGCAGCAGCAGGAATGTTTTCTCCCACATGGTCAGTCTGTGGTCTGAAACAAACACATCACACACTGTAACTTACATGTTATCTTTAAGCGCAGTACATTACTCTTATATTTCTCTGTGGACTTGTTAATAAAATCAGCTTGGCTCATGTCAGCTTTGGCAGAAAGTAATCAAGAGCTTCACCTTCATATTTTCTGCACTATTTTACTTTTACATTCATACATTTACGGTAGCGCCGCAAGAATTCACACAAAACACAAAACAGCCTGGGCTTCTCCATTGGATAAAGCCTTAGGGTAACTTCCGCTGTTTACAGTTTTTTTGACCAATCAGAAGTTGCTGCTGGGCGGCTCAGTCGACCAATCAGCGCTAGGCAAATTCGCCGACCAATCAGCGTCTGCCTGGCGATGTTGGCTGGCGTGTGACGCCATTGTTGGTGAACTGTGTCCAGGTAGACGGAGCGGCGGTGAAACGAAGTCGGAAATATGAGCGAAAATACGGAAGATAACCAACGTTTGCGTCGTTAACACTGTTGGAAGTGTTTTAGAGAAGAAGCCTGGACGCCGAAACAAGCTTTGGAGCGGTTTTTGTCAAACACGGATCAGGCTGGACGCTGATACCTACGGCAGGAAGGTAAGCTAGCGAGCTAACTATTTCGCTAGCGTTAGCATTAGCGTTAGCGTTAGCCTTCTCTTGTAATGTTGTCCTTTGGTCGTATTTACAGTTTTAGTCGTTTTTATCTTCATTGTTTGTGTTTCTGTGACTAAAGTGTCTCTGACATGAGCTGGGGTCCCTGATTTAACAGATTATAAAGCAGTGGTAGCCCGTTTACAACTCTATGCAGCTTTTATTGTGTCTCTTTGCGGTCACTTGGTGTTTTGGATTTTTTTGTCTCCTTGCGGCCGGTTTGCGTTAGTTTGCGTCTTTGTGTATCTCTTAATGGTCTTTTTTTTTTTTTTAAATATATCCCTTTGCGGTCTTTTTACATCACTTTGTGTTAGCTGTTCAGTGTCTTTGTTGCTAGGTGTCTCTTCCTGGTCGTTTTTCCACCTTTGTGGTGGGTTAGCATCTCACTCTGATCGTTTTGTGTCTCGTTCTTTTTACCTGTTTGTTGTCATGGTGTGTTGTCACCTGTGTCGTTACCAGCTGTGGTCAGCACAGAGGAGAGCAGAGCAGCGGAGAAGTTGCTGTTTTGGTTTGTAGCACTGTGAAACTTCATGACCGAAGACATCTGGATGTTAAAATAGTCCTTGGAGCTGTTTTTGTCCAGCATGATTGGGGCTGGACACTGAGCCCGCTAATAAGCTAACTGACGCGGATTGGGTCTGGGGTCCCAGACAACTGGGCCGCGATCAGAAATCTTCAGCCTGATTCAGGTGTTCAAAAATTATCAGGAGACGGCAGTTTCCAAGGCAGCAGAGTTTATTTGTCGACAAAGAAACCCGAGAACAGTTCACAGTGCACAAGATACACCAGAAGAGCTCCAAACTATACTGACTCTGTCCCTCTTTTATACAGTTTTGGCTGTGACTTTCCACACCTCTTAGGCCCAATAAAATAAAATGACCTCTGAGGTCATGTATTTTTAAAAACTAAGTTACTTGTTATTGTTACACCATTATTTCTTAACTCTTCCTTGTATGATTATTTTTTTTAATTATATGTCTTTTTTCACATGTTAATATGGATTACACAAAGTATGTATTGCATGCAGTGAACACTAACATCTACTCTCACACGGTGACCTTTAACACATATCATGTTTTCTTTGATTCATACAGTAAATAATGATAATACCATTTCAACACAGTATTAAGTATTATAAGATCAGTAGCTTATTGTAGCATTCTCTCTTCACTCTTTGCACATCACATAGCTGTTGACCTTAATATACACCACATAACTACTTAGCGAGTGTTATCATTAGCGTTAGCCTTCTATTTTAATGATATCCTGCCATATTTACAGTTTTAGTCGTTTTATTGCGTTTCTCTGACTGAAGCTTCCCTGACATGAGATGTGGGTCTCTAACATGGACGATGATGACACAGTGGTTGTCTGTTTACAGCTCCGCGTGTCTCCGCAGTTGTGTGACCATGCGGACTCGTTTTGTGTCTTTGTTGACATTTCTGTGTGTATTAGTTGGTTTGAGTCAGTTCCTAGTCCTTCTGTGTCTCTTAATGGCGCTTGAATATAACGCTGTGATGACGTGTGTCTCTGTTTACATGGTGTGTTGTCCCTGGCCGTGACCTTTGTCGTCATTACTCGTGACCCGTGTCGTCATATGCTGCGACCGCAGAGCAGAGCAGAGCCGCGGAGACGTCGTTGTTTTGGTTTGTTAGCACTGAGAGAAGGTTAATTACTGAAGAAGTCTGGAGGCTAAACCGAGCTTTAGAGCTGTTTTGTCGAACACAGGTGAGGTTGGACACTGCGGCTAACGAGCTAACTACTTAGCGGACGGCGTCAGCATTAGAATCAGCTGCCAGCTCCACTGTTAGCATTAGCCTCCTCCTATAGTGTTGTCCTTTACATTCTTTTGTTGCTTCTGTTGTGTGGTTGTGTTTCTGTGAGCAGATATTAAATGTGGGTCACTAATGAGAACAGATAGTAACACAGTGGTTGTCTGTTTACAGCTCTTGCCGTCACTCCGCGTGTCTCCGCAGTTGTGTGACCATGCGGACTCGTTTTGTGTCTTTGTTGACATTTCTGTGTGTATTAGTTGGTTTGAGTCAGTTCCTAGTCCTTCTGTGTCTCTTGATGGCACCTGAACATCTTGCTGTGATGATGTGTGTCTCTGTTTACATGGTGTGTTGTCCCTGGCCGTGACCTTTGTCGTCATTACTCGTGACCCGTGTCGTCATATGCTGCGACCGCAGAGCAGAGCAGAGCCGCGGAGACGTCGTTGTTTTGGTTTGTTAGCACTGAGAGAAGGTTAATTACTGAAGAAGTCTGGAGGCTAAACCGAGCTTTAGAGCTGTTTTGTCGAACACAGGTGAGGTTGGACACTGCCGCTAACGAACTAACTACTTAGCGGACGGCGTCAGCATTAGAATCAGCTGCCAGCTCCACTGTTAGCATTAGCCTCCTCCTATAGTGTTGTCCTTTACATTCTTTTGTTGCTTCTGTTGTGTGGTTGTGTTTCTGTGAGCAGATATTAAATGTGGGTCACTAATGAGAACAGATAGTAACACAGTGGTTACCTGTTTACAGCTCTTGCCGTCACTCCGCGTGTCTCCGCAGTTGTGTGACCATGCGGACTCGTTTTGTGTCTTTGTTGACATTTCTGTGTGTATTAGTTGGTTTGAGTCAGTTCCTAGTCCTTCTGTGTCTCTTAATGGCGCTTGAATATAACGCTGTGATGACGTGTGTCTCTGTTTACATGGTGTGTTGTCCCTGGCCGTGACCTTTGTCGTCATTACTCGTGACCCGTGTCGTCATATGCTGCGACCGCAGAGCAGAGCAGAGCCGCGGAGACGTCGTTGTTTTGGTTTGTTAGCACTGAGAGAAGGTTAATTACTGAAGAAGTCTGGAGGCTAAACCGAGCTTTAGAGCTGTTTTGTCGAACACAGGTGAGGTTGGACACTGCGGCTAACGAGCTAACTACTTAGCGGACGGCGTCAGCATTAGAATCAGCTGCCAGCTCCACTGTTAGCATTAGCCTCCTCCTATAGTGTTGTCCTTTACATTCTTTTGTTGCTTCTGTGAGCAGATATTAAATGTGGGTCACTAATGAGAACAGATAGTAACACAGTGGTTACCTGTTTACAGCTCTTGCCGTCACTCCGCGTGTCTCCGCAGTTGTGTGACCATGCGGACTCGTTTTGTGTCTTTGTTGACATTTCTGTGTGTATTAGTTGGTTTGAGTCAGTTCCTAGTCCTTCTGTGTCTCTGTTTACATGGTGTGTTGTCCCTGGCCGTGACCTTTGTCGTCATTACTCGTTACCCGTGTCGTCATATGCTGCGACCGCAGAGCAGAGCAGAGCCGCGGAGACGTCGTTGTTTTGGTTTGTTAGCACTGAGAGAAGGTTAATTACTGAAGAAGTCTGGAGGCTAAACCGAGCTTTAGAGCTGTTTTTACTGAACACGAGCTAACGAGCTAACTCGTTATCGGCGAGCGTTAGCATTAGCCTCCTCTTTTAGTGCTGTGTTTATATTTCTTGTTGCTTTTCTTGTGTGTGGTTCTGTTTCTGTAACTCAGGTGTCACTGACATGAGTTGTGGGTCTCTAACGAGGACGGATGATAACACAGTGGCGGCTGTTTACAGCTCTTTGCGGTCACTTTATGCGTCTCTGGAGTCATTGTTCTAAGGCTTCATGGCCGGTTAATGTTTAAAACTCTTCCTGTTGTTAAGTTTATCTTAAATGTCAGTTGTGTTTCTGTCTGTGGTGGAAGATGTGTTGAATTAGTAACAGTATCAGTGTAGAAATACTGTTATAAGTCCTGTTTTTCAACTGTTAACTTTAGTAAAAGTGTTAATTATGAAGTTCACAATAATACACGTGTTGACAGATTAGTTGATCAACAATTAAAATAGAAATTTAAGGTGGATTCATCTGTTAAAGGTGTTGGTTCCAGCCCTCTTCTGAAACATCCCATTAATGTTGAATATTTCTGTGTTTTTGGGTGAAATTGATCATTTTCCTTTCTGTGTCTTTTATTTCCTCCAGGTGTCACCACTTCATCCATGACTCCAGAGACCAGATCAGACCAGATGAGACCAGGACAGAGAGTCTTCCAGGTAATTCAGAAACACCCTCACATCACCTGTCATCATCAGCACTTTGACATTAAGTTGTTTAGTAACTGATCTGAAGTCTGAATAATTAAATTAATACTGACATGTCTATAATTTACAGAGTTAACTCATTAATGACATTTATTTACATAGTTCATATAGAAACAGCTAACATGACGTTTTTATTTTTAGTTGATGATCAGCTCTGCCTCGTTAAAATCATCAGTTTTAAGTAAAAGTCTCGTGTGTTTTTCAGGTGAACTCACAGAAACAGCTGGATCCAGTGGAGCTGAAGGTAAGACAAGAATTTATTTCTTTTAAAAACACATCAGGGAACAAAACAGCCAATCTACAAATCAGTGGTTTGTTTTTTCTTTCTGAAGCTTAAATAGTCCTGACGTATTATAGATATAATTAGTCTTCTCCTTTCTTAATTCTATTTATAATACTGTTAGTTTATGTTTAACGTCAGGACTCTTGGAGCTTTAGAAAGAAAAACAAACCACTGATTTGTAGAAAACTAGTTGATTAATTTTTATCAGCAAAATGTAATTAAATATGAAGGAGTAAAGACAGTTCAGAGTAGGAGAATCAGGTTTCTGAGTCAGTTTGTGTCATTAACATGTTGTTGTGTCTCTGCAGGAGGAGGAGGCGACGGCAGCAGCTGAAGGTCTGGACCTGAAGAGGATGAAAGAAAAACAGAGTTATTGAGCTGATAATCACAGACTGATGCAAGTAAAGCTGTTTGGTTTTATTCACTCAGTTTCTAACAGTGTGATGTAGTTGTCCTCATGTGCTCACTTAGTACATTAGCTTGGTTTGTAGAGATATAAAGACTGTGACCGGAAATGTTTAACGTCTTTACACTGTCATGATTTTCCTCTGAAAGAAGAGCAGCTTTTACCTCTAGATGATTCTTCAACTGAAGTTTGTAACTCAGACACTGGTTGGTTTGTGGTATTCTTTTGAGTATTTTACTTTTTTAGTCTTTGACAGTTTGAACTTCAATACCCAGAAACCCTCTGTGCTTTTGTTTCTGTGATTTGAAAGTTGCTGATGTTTGTTGTTTCTGAATTTTCTCTTCAGGACTCAGAGTTGAACATCAGCTGATGGAGAGAAGAGACATGAAAACATTTCCAGAAGGTCAGTGTTTATTGTTTTCAGTCTGACTCTGTCATTATCTCAGCTGCAATAACATAATCCACTTTAATAATAATTATCAGTATTTTTTCACTATGTCACTGCAAAAAGAATTGGTATGAAACTCTTAAATGTGTGTCTCCTGTGTAGAGTCAGACTGAAAACAATAAACACTGACCTTCTGGAAATGTTTTCATGTCTCTTCTCTCCATCAGCTGATGTTCAACTCTGCTGATTTTTGTTGTCTTTCTCTTCAGGACTCAGCCTTGAACATCAAACCAAAAGCACAGAGGGTTTCTGGGTATTGAAGTTCAAACTGTCAAAGAGTAAAAAAGTAAAATACACCAAATCCACGAAAAAACCAGTGTATTGAGTTACAAACTTCAGTTGAAGAATCATCTAGAGGTAAAAGCTGCTCTTCTTTTAGAAGAAAATCATGACAGTGTAAAGACGTTAAACATTTCCTGTCACCAGTGACATTCTTTACATCTCTACAAAACAAGCAAATTTAACGGTTGATGAGCACGAGGACAACTACATCACACTGTTGTATGAATGGGTGAGTAAAACAAAGCACCTGCTGGTGGTCAAATTTCTCTCACTTTTACTGTGGTTTGTTAAATATTGCCTGTAACAAATCAATAAATTTCATTCTAAACGTTTGAGCTGAGTTTCTCCATTTTCTTATTAGTTATGCTTTATATAATAGTTGTACACTAATTTTTAAATCTGCAAGCATTTGAAAGTTTTAAAGTATAGCACGAAAAATGTCATACTATAGTCAGGTGTTCAAAAACTGACAAAAATGTCATACTATAGTAAGGTGTTCAAAAACTGACAAAAATGTCATACTATAGTAAGGTGTTCAAAATATGATAAAAATGTCATACTATAGTCAAAAGAAAAAAGTCAGTAGTAAAAAACTGATAAAAATGTCATACTATAGTAA
>NW_026116071.1:0-21516 GCF_001640805.2 Lates calcarifer
CTTTCAGTTCATGAACAATCGGGATGTATGGAAACAGTCAGCGGTGCGCACCGAAAGTAAGGCTCCTGAGTCAACATCTGCGTCTCGCTTCTTTTGGGCGCTGAGACAGCTCAGAATGAACAACTGCTGTCTCATGTGAAAGGAGAGACCTTCTTTACAGGCTGCAATTTAGTCCAGTGTGTGAAAATGCCCGATACTCCCCGTAACGCTGCTCAATTCCTAGTGTTTATCAACATTCAGTTCATGAACAAACAAAATAGACGCACTTTCTGTCTAAAGCCAGTGAGTCAACATCTGCGTTTTACTTCTTTCTGGCGCTGATAAACCTCACTATGCTGTCTCCAGTGAATGGAGCGGAGAAAATAGAGAAAATTAAATTTCAGCCACTTTAATATGAAAGTTTGTCAATTCTTAATCTTTATCAACTTTCAGTTCATGAACAATCGGGATGTATGGAAACGGTCAGCGGCAGAGGGCTGAATTTATTCCCCGTCTGTGGACTCACAGTGAGAAAATAGACAGCACTTTCTGTCTAAAGCCAGTGAGTTATCATCTGCGTTTTACTTCTTTCTGGCGCTGATAAACCTAACAATTAACAACTGCTGTCTCATGTGAAAGGAAAGACCTTCTTTACAGGCTGCAATTTAGTCCAGTGTGTGAAAATGCCCGATACTCCCCGTAACGCTGCTCAGTTCCTAGTGTTTATCAACATTCAGTTCATGAACAAACAAAAAAGACCGCACTTTCTGTCTAAAGCCAGTGAGTCAACATCTGCGTTTTACTTCTTTCTGGCGCTGATAAAGCTCACCATGCTGTCTCCAGTGAAAGGAGAGGAAAAAATTAAATTTCAGCCACTTTAATATGAAAGTTTGTCATTCTTAATCTTTATCAACTTTCAGTTCATGAACAATCGGGAGGTATGGAAACAGTAAGCGGCACAGGGCTGAATTTATTCCCGTCTGTGGACTCACAGTGAGGCCGGTGTGTGAGAATCCTCGTTTCTCACTGTGGACTCCCAGTGAATCCCGTGTCTGAAAGTCCCCGTGTCTCCGCTTCTGCTCGCTCTTTAAGCTCAGAGTGAACAAATGCTGTCTCCAGTGAAAGGAGGTGAGAAACTGAAGTCTCAGACAATCTAACTCTTTTTCTTAAATTATACTGTTCATTAACAATCGGGAGGTATGGAAACAGTCAGCGGCCGAGGGTGACCTTGTTGTCCTCTGTGCGCACTCGAACTAAGGCTCCTGAGTGAACATCTGCATCTCGCTTCTTTTGGGCGCTGAGACAGCTCAGAATGAACAACTGCTGTCTCACGTGAAAGGAGAGACCTTCTTTACAGGCTGCAATTTAGACCAGTGTGTGAAAATGCCCGATACTCCCCATAACGCTGCTCAGTTCCTAGTGTTTATCAACATTCAGTTCATGAACAAACAAAATAGACCGCACTTTCTGTCTAAAGCCAGTGAGTCAACATCTGCGTTTTACTTCTTTCTGGCGCTGATAAAGCTCACCATGTTGTCTCCAGTGAAAGGAGAGGAGAAAATTAAATTTCAGCCACTTTAATAAGAAAGTTTGTCAATTCTTAATCTTTTTCAACTTTCAGTTCATGAACAATCGGGATGTATGGAAACGGTCAGCGGCACAGGGCTGAACTTATTCCCTTCTGTGGACTCACAGTGAGGCCGGTGTGTGAGAATCCTCGTTTCTCACTGTGGACTCCCAGTGAATCCCGTGTCTGAAAGTCCCCGTGTCTCCGCTTCTGCTCGCTCATTAAGCTCAAAGTGAACAAATGCTGTCTCCAGTGAAAGGAGATGAGAAACTGAAGTCTCAGACAATCTAACTTTTTTCTTAATTTACACTGTTCATTAACAATCGGGAGGTATGGAAACAGTCAGCGGCCGAGGGTGACCTTGTTGTCCTCTGTGCGCACTCGAACTAAGGCTCCTGAGTCAACATCTGCATCTCGCTTCTTTTGGGCGCTGAGACAGCTCACAATGAACAACTGCTGTCTCATGTGAAAGGAAAGACCTTCTTTACAGGTTGCAATTCAGTCCAGTGTGTGAAAATGCCCGATACTCCCCCATAACGCTGCTCAATTCCTAGTGTTTATCAACATTCAGTTCATGAACAAACAAAATAGACCGCACTTTCTGTCTAAAGCCAGTGAGTCAACATCTGCGTTTTACTTCTTTCTGGCGCTGATAAACCTCACTATGCTGTCTCCAGTGAATGGAGCGGAGAAAATAGAGAAAATTAAATTTCAGCCACTTTAATATGAAAGTTTGTCAATTCTTAATCTTTATCAACTTTCAGTTCATGAACAATCGGGATGTATGGAAACAGTCAGCGGTGGCGCACTCGAAGTAAGGCTCCTGAGTCAACATCTGCGTCTCGCTTCTTTTGGGCGCTGAGACAGCTCAGAATGAACAACTGCTGTCTCATGTGAAAGGAGAGACCTTCTTTACAGGCTGCAATTTAGTCCAGTGTGTGAAAATGCCCGATACTCCCCGTAACGCTGCTCAGTTCCCTTAGTGGTTTTATCAACATTCAGTTCATGAACAAAACAAAATAGACCGCACTTTCTGTCTAAAGCCAGTGAGTCAACATCTGCGTTTTACTTCTTTCTGGCGCTGATAAACCTCACTATGCTGTCTCCAGTGAATGGAGCGGAGAAAATAGAGAAAATTAAATTTCAGCCACTTTAATATGAAAGTTTGTCAATTCTTAATCTTTATCAACTTTCAGTTCATGAACAATCGGGATGTATGGAAACAGTCAGCGGTGCGCACTCGAAGTAAGGCTCCTGAGTCAACATCTGCGTCTCGCTTCTTTTGGGCGCTGAGACAGCTCAGAATGAACAACTGCTGTCTCATGTGAAAGGAGAGACCTTCTTTACAGGCTGCAATTTAGTCCAGTGTGTGAAAATGCCCGATACTCCCCGTAACGCTGCTCAATTCCTAGTGTTTATCAACATTCAGTTCATGAACAAACAAAATAGACCGCACTTTCTGTCTAAAGCCAGTGAGTCAACATCTGCGTTTTACTTCTTTCTGGCGCTGATAAACCTCACTATGCTGTCTCCAGTGAATGGAGCGGAGAAAATAGAGAAAAATTAAATTTCAGCCACTTTAATATGAAAGTTTGTCAATTCTTAATCTTTATCAACTTTCAGTTCATGAACAATCGGGATGTATGGAAACGGTCAGCGGCAGAGGGCTGAATTTATTCCCGTCTGTGGACTCACAGTGAGAAAATAGACAGCACTTTCTGTCTAAAGCCAGTGAGTTATCATCTGCGTTTTACTTCTTTCTGGCGCTGATAAACCTAACAATTAACAACTGCTGTCTCATGTGAAAGGAAAGACCTTCTTTACAGGCTGCAATTTAGTCCAGTGTGTGAAAAATGCCCGATACTCCCCGTAACGCTGCTCAGTTCCTAGTGTTTATCAACATTCAGTTCATGAACAAACAAAAAAGACCGCACTTTCTGTCTAAAGCCAGTGAGTCAACATCTGCGTTTTACTTCTTTCTGGCGCTGATAAAGCTCACCATGCTGTCTCCAGTGAAAGGAGAGGAAAAAATTAAATTTCAGCCACTTTAATATGAAAGTTTGTCATTCTTAATCTTTATCAACTTTCAGTTCATGAACAATCGGGAGGTATGGAAACAGTAAGCGGCACAGGGCTGCATTTATTCCCGTCTGTGGACTCACAGTGAGGCCGGTGTGTGAGAATCCTCGTTTCTCACTGTGGACTCCCAGTGAATCCCGTGTCTGAAAGTCCCCGTGTCTCCGCTTCTGCTCGCTCTTTAAGCTCAGAGTGAACAAATGCTGTCTCCAGTGAAAGGAGGTGAGAAACTGAAGTCTCAGACAATCTAACTCTTTTTCTTAAATTATACTGTTCATTAACAATCGGGAGGTATGGAAACAGTCAGCGGCCGAGGGTGACCTTGTTGTCCTCTGTGCGCACTCGAACTAAGGCTCCTGAGTGAACATCTGCATCTCGCTTCTTTTGGGCGCTGAGACAGCTCAGAATGAACAACTGCTGTCTCACGTGAAAGGAGAGACCTTCTTTACAGGCTGCAATTTAGACCAGTGTGTGAAAATGCCCGATACTCCCCATAACGCTGCTCAGTTCCTAGTGTTTATCAACATTCAGTTCATGAACAAACAAAATAGACCGCACTTTCTGTCTAAAGCCAGTGAGTCAACATCTGCGTTTTACTTCTTTCTGGCGCTGATAAAGCTCACCATGTTGTCTCCAGTGAAAGGAGAGGAGAAAATTAAATTTCAGCCACTTTAATAAGAAAGTTTGTCAATTCTTAATCTTTTTCAACTTTCAGTTCATGAACAATCGGGATGTATGGAAACGGTCAGCGGCACAGGGCTGAACTTATTCCCTTCTGTGGACTCACAGTGAGGCCGGTGTGTGAGAATCCTCGTTTCTCACTGTGGACTCCCAGTGAATCCCGTGTCTGAAAGTCCCCGTGTCTCCGCTTCTGCTCGCTCATTAAGCTCAAAGTGAACAAATGCTGTCTCCAGTGAAAGGAGATGAGAAACTGAAGTCTCAGACAATCTAACTTTTTTTCTTAATTTACACTGTTCATTAACAATCGGGAGGTATGGAAACAGTCAGCGGCCGAGGGTGACCTTGTTGTCCTCTGTGCGCACTCGAACTAAGGCTCCTGAGTCAACATCTGCATCTCGCTTCTTTTGGGCGCTGAGACAGCTCACAATGAACAACTGCTGTCTCATGTGAAAGGAAAGACCTTCTTTACAGGTTGCAATTCAGTCCAGTGTGTGAAAATGCCCGATACTCCCCATAACGCTGCTCAATTCCTAGTGTTTATCAACATTCAGTTCATGAACAAACAAAATAGACCGCACTTTCTGTCTAAAGCCAGTGAGTCAACATCTGCGTTTTACTTCTTTCTGGCGCTGATAAACCTCACTATGCTGTCTCCAGTGAATGGAGCGGAGAAAATAGAGAAAATTAAATTTCAGCCACTTTAATATGAAAGTTTGTCAATTCTTAATCTTTATCAACTTTCAGTTCATGAACAATCGGGATGTATGGAAACAGTCAGCGGTGCGCACTCGAAGTAAGGCTCCTGAGTCAACATCTGCGTCTCGCTTCTTTTGGGCGCTGAGACAGCTCAGAATGAACAACTGCTGTCTCATGTGAAAGGAGAGACCTTCTTTACAGGCTGCAATTTAGTCCAGTGTGTGAAAATGCCCGATACTCCCCGTAACGCTGCTCAGTTCCTAGTGTTTATCAACATTCAGTTCATGAACAAACAAAATAGACCGCACTTTCTGTCTAAAGCCAGTGAGTCAACATCTGCGTTTTACTTCTTTCTGGCGCTGATAAACCTCACTATGCTGTCTCCAGTGAATGGAGCGGAGAAAATAGAGAAAATTAAATTTCAGCCACTTTAATATGAAAGTTTGTCAATTCTTAATCTTTATCAACTTTCAGTTCATGAACAATCGGGATGTATGGAAACAGTCAGCGGTGCGCACTCGAAGTAAGGCTCCTGAGTCAACATCTGCGTCTCGCTTCTTTTGGGCGCTGAGACAGCTCAGAATGAACAACTGCTGTCTCATGTGAAAGGAGAGACCTTCTTTACAGGCTGCAATTTAGTCCAGTGTGTGAAAATGCCCGATACTCCCCGTAACGCTGCTCAATTCCTAGTGTTTATCAACATTCAGTTCATGAACAAACAAAATAGACCGCACTTTCTGTCTAAAGCCAGTGAGTCAACATCTGCGTTTTACTTCTTTCTGGCGCTGATAAACCTCACTATGCTGTCTCCAGTGAATGGAGCGGAGAAAATAGAGAAAATTAAATTTCAGCCACTTTAATATGAAAGTTTGTCAATTCTTAATCTTTATCAACTTTCAGTTCATGAACAATCGGGATGTATGGAAACAGTCAGCGGTGCGCACTCGAAGTAAGGCTCCTGAGTCAACATCTGCGTCTCGCTTCTTTTGGGCGCTGAGACAGCTCACAATGAACAACTGCTGTCTCATGTGAAAGGAAAGACCTTCTTTACAGGCTGCAATTTAGTCCAGTGTGTGAAAATGCCCGATACTCCCCGTAACGCTGCTCAGTTCCTAGTGTTTATCAACATTCAGTTCATGAACAAACAAAAAAGACCGCACTTTCTGTCTAAAGCCAGTGAGTCAACATCTGCGTTTTACTTCTTTCTGGCGCTGATAAACCTCACTATGCTGTCTCCAGTGAATGGAGCGGAGAAAATAGAGAAAATTAAATTTCAGCCACTTTAATATGAAAGTTTGTCAATTCTTAATCTTTATCAACTTTCAGTTCATGAACAATCGGGATGTATGGAAACAGTCAGCGGTGCGCACTCGAAGTAAGGCTCCTGAGTCAACATCTGCGTCTCGCTTCTTTTGGGCGCTGAGACAGCTCAGAATGAACAACTGCTGTCTCATGTGAAAGGAGAGACCTTCTTTACAGGCTGCAATTTAGTCCAGTGTGTGAAAATGCCCGATACTCCCCGTAACGCTGCTCAATTCCTAGTGTTTATCAACATTCAGTTCATGAACAAACAAAATAGACCGCACTTTCTGTCTAAAGCCAGTGAGTCAACATCTGCGTTTTACTTCTTTCTGGCGCTGATAAACCTCACTATGCTGTCTCCAGTGAATGGAGCGGAGAAAATAGAGAAAATTAAATTTCAGCCACTTTAATATGAAAGTTTGTCAATTCTTAATCTTTATCAACTTTCAGTTCATGAACAATCGGGATGTATGGAAACAGTCAGCGGTGCGCACTCGAAGTAAGGCTCCTGAGTCAACATCTGCGTCTCGCTTCTTTTGGGCGCTGAGACAGCTCAGAATGAACAACTGCTGTCTCATGTGAAAGGAGAGACATTCTTTACAGGCTGCAATTTAGTCCAGTGTGTGAAAATGCCCGATACTCCCCGTAACGCTGCTCAGTTCCTAGTGTTTATCAACATTCAGTTCATGAACAAACAAAAAAGACCGCACTTTCTGTCTAAAGCCAGTGAGTCAACATCTGCGTTTTACTTCTTTCTGGCGCTGATAAAGCTCACCATGCTGTCTCCAGTGAAAGGAGAGGAAAAAATTAAATTTCAGCCACTTTAATATGAAAGTTTGTCATTCTTAATCTTTATCAACTTTCAGTTCATGAACAATCGGGAGGTATGGAAACAGTAAGCGGCACAGGGCTGAATTTATTCCCGTCTGTGGACTCACAGTGAGGCCGGTGTGTGAGAATCCTCGTTTCTCACTGTGGACTCCCAGTGAATCCCGTGTCTGAAAGTCCCCGTGTCTCCGCTTCTGCTCGCTCTTTAAGCTCAGAGTGAACAAATGCTGTCTCCAGTGAAAGGAGGTGAGAAACTGAAGTCTCAGACAATCTAACTCTTTTTCTTAAATTATACTGTTCATTAACAATCGGGAGGTATGGAAACAGTCAGCGGCCGAGGGTGACCTTGTTGTCCTCTGTGCGCACTCGAACTAAGGCTCCTGAGTGAACATCTGCATCTCGCTTCTTTTGGGCGCTGAGACAGCTCAGAATGAACAACTGCTGTCTCACGTGAAAGGAGAGACCTTCTTTACAGGCTGCAATTTAGACCAGTGTGTGAAAATGCCCGATACTCCCCATAACGCTGCTCAGTTCCTAGTGTTTATCAACATTCAGTTCATGAACAAACAAAATAGACCGCACTTTCTGTCTAAAGCCAGTGAGTCAACATCTGCGTTTTACTTCTTTCTGGCGCTGATAAAGCTCACCATGTTGTCTCCAGTGAAAGGAGAGGAGAAAATTAAATTTCAGCCACTTTAATAAGAAAGTTTGTCAATTCTTAATCTTTTTCAACTTTCAGTTCATGAACAATCGGGATGTATGGAAACAGTCAGCGGCACAGGGCTGAACTTATTCCCTTCTGTGGACTCACAGTGAGGCCGGTGTGTGAGAATCCTCGTTTCTCACTGTGGACTCCCAGTGAATCCCGTGTCTGAAAGTCCCCGTGTCTCCGCTTCTGCTCGCTCATTAAGCTCAAAGTGAACAAATGCTGTCTCCAGTGAAAGGAGATGAGAAACTGAAGTCTCAGACAATCTAACTTTTTTTCTTAATTTACACTGTTCATTAACAATCGGGAGGTATGGAAACAGTCAGCGGCCGAGGGTGACCTTGTTGTCCTCTGTGCGCACTCGAACTAAGGCTCCTGAGTCAACATCTGCATCTCGCTTCTTTTGGGCGCTGAGACAGCTCACAATGAACAACTGCTGTCTCATGTGAAAGGAAAGACCTTCTTTACAGGTTGCAATTCAGTCCAGTGTGTGAAAATGCCCGATACTCCCCATAACGCTGCTCAATTCCTAGTGTTTATCAACATTCAGTTCATGAACAAACAAAATAGACCGCACTTTCTGTCTAAAGCCAGTGAGTCAACATCTGCGTTTTACTTCTTTCTGGCGCTGATAAACCTCACTATGCTGTCTCCAGTGAATGGAGCGGAGAAAATAGAGAAAATTAAATTTCAGCCACTTTAATATGAAAGTTTGTCAATTCTTAATCTTTATCAACTTTCAGTTCATGAACAATCGGGATGTATGGAAACAGTCAGCGGTGCGCACTCGAAGTAAGGCTCCTGAGTCAACATCTGCGTCTCGCTTCTTTTGGGCGCTGAGACAGCTCAGAATGAACAACTGCTGTCTCATGTGAAAGGAGAGACCTTCTTTACAGGCTGCAATTTAGTCCAGTGTGTGAAAATGCCCGATACTCCCCGTAACGCTGCTCAGTTCCTAGTGTTTATCAACATTCAGTTCATGAACAAACAAAATAGACCGCACTTTCTGTCTAAAGCCAGTGAGTCAACATCTGCGTTTTACTTCTTTCTGGCGCTGATAAACCTCACTATGCTGTCTCCAGTGAATGGAGCGGAGAAAATAGAGAAAATTAAATTTCAGCCACTTTAATATGAAAGTTTGTCAATTCTTAATCTTTATCAACTTTCAGTTCATGAACAATCGGGATGTATGGAAACAGTCAGCGGTGCGCACTCGAAGTAAGGCTCCTGAGTCAACATCTGCGTCTCGCTTCTTTTGGGCGCTGAGACAGCTCAGAATGAACAACTGCTGTCTCATGTGAAAGGAGAGACCTTCTTTACAGGCTGCAATTTAGTCCAGTGTGTGAAAATGCCCGATACTCCCCGTAACGCTGCTCAATTCCTAGTGTTTATCAACATTCAGTTCATGAACAAACAAAATAGACCGCACTTTCTGTCTAAAGCCAGTGAGTCAACATCTGCGTTTTACTTCTTTCTGGCGCTGATAAACCTCACTATGCTGTCTCCAGTGAATGGAGCGGAGAAAATAGAGAAAATTAAATTTCAGCCACTTTAATATGAAAGTTTGTCAATTCTTAATCTTTATCAACTTTCAGTTCATGAACAATCGGGATGTATGGAAACGGTCAGCGGCAGAGGGCTGAATTTATTCCCGTCTGTGGACTCACAGTGAGAAAATAGACAGCACTTTCTGTCTAAAGCCAGTGAGTTATCATCTGCGTTTTACTTCTTTCTGGCGCTGATAAACCTAACAATTAACAACTGCTGTCTCATGTGAAAGGAAAGACCTTCTTTACAGGCTGCAATTTAGTCCAGTGTGTGAAAATGCCCGATACTCCCCGTAACGCTGCTCAGTTCCTAGTGTTTATCAACATTCAGTTCATGAACAAACAAAAAAGACCGCACTTTCTGTCTAAAGCCAGTGAGTCAACATCTGCGTTTTACTTCTTTCTGGCGCTGATAAAGCTCACCATGCTGTCTCCAGTGAAAGGAGAGGAAAAAATTAAATTTCAGCCACTTTAATATGAAAGTTTGTCATTCTTAATCTTTATCAACTTTCAGTTCATGAACAATCGGGAGGTATGGAAACAGTAAGCGGCACAGGGCTGAATTTATTCCCGTCTGTGGACTCACAGTGAGGCCGGTGTGTGAGAATCCTCGTTTCTCACTGTGGACTCCCAGTGAATCCCGTGTCTGAAAGTCCCCGTGTCTCCGCTTCTGCTCGCTCTTTAAGCTCAGAGTGAACAAATGCTGTCTCCAGTGAAAGGAGGTGAGAAACTGAAGTCTCAGACAATCTAACTCTTTTTCTTAAATTATACTGTTCATTAACAATCGGGAGGTATGGAAACAGTCAGCGGCCGAGGGTGACCTTGTTGTCCTCTGTGCGCACTCGAACTAAGGCTCCTGAGTGAACATCTGCATCTCGCTTCTTTTGGGCGCTGAGACAGCTCAGAATGAACAACTGCTGTCTCACGTGAAAGGAGAGACCTTCTTTACAGGCTGCAATTTAGACCAGTGTGTGAAAATGCCCGATACTCCCCATAACGCTGCTCAGTTCCTAGTGTTTATCAACATTCAGTTCATGAACAAACAAAATAGACCGCACTTTCTGTCTAAAGCCAGTGAGTCAACATCTGCGTTTTACTTCTTTCTGGCGCTGATAAAGCTCACCATGTTGTCTCCAGTGAAAGGAGAGGAGAAAATTAAATTTCAGCCACTTTAATAAGAAAGTTTGTCAATTCTTAATCTTTTTCAACTTTCAGTTCATGAACAATCGGGATGTATGGAAACGGTCAGCGGCACAGGGCTGAACTTATTCCCTTCTGTGGACTCACAGTGAGGCCGGTGTGTGAGAATCCTCGTTTCTCACTGTGGACTCCCAGTGAATCCCGTGTCTGAAAGTCCCCGTGTCTCCGCTTCTGCTCGCTCATTAAGCTCAAAGTGAACAAATGCTGTCTCCAGTGAAAGGAGATGAGAAACTGAAGTCTCAGACAATCTAACTTTTTTCTTAATTTACACTGTTCATTAACAATCGGGAGGTATGGAAACAGTCAGCGGCCGAGGGTGACCTTGTTGTCCTCTGTGCGCACTCGAACTAAGGCTCCTGAGTCAACATCTGCATCTCGCTTCTTTTGGGCGCTGAGACAGCTCACAATGAACAACTGCTGTCTCATGTGAAAGGAAAGACCTTCTTTACAGGTTGCAATTCAGTCCAGTGTGTGAAAATGCCCGATACTCCCATAACGCTGCTCAATTCCTAGTGTTTATCAACATTCAGTTCATGAACAAACAAAATAGACCGCACTTTCTGTCTAAAGCCAGTGAGTCAACATCTGCGTTTTACTTCTTTCTGGCGCTGATAAACCTCACTATGCTGTCTCCAGTGAATGGAGCGGAGAAAATAGAGAAAATTAAATTTCAGCCACTTTAATATGAAAGTTTGTCAATTCTTAATCTTTATCAACTTTCAGTTCATGAACAATCGGGGATGTATGGAAACAGTCAGCGGTGCGCACTCGAAGTAAGGCTCCTGAGTCAACATCTGCGTCTCGCTTCTTTTGGGCGCTGGAGACAGCTCACAATGAACAACTGCTGTCTCATGTGAAAGGAGAGACCTTCTTTACAGGCTGCAATTTAGTCCAGTGTGTGAAAATGCCCGATACTCCCCGTAACGCTGCTCAGTTCCTAGTGTTTATCAACATTCAGTTCATGAACAAACAAAATAGACCGCACTTTCTGTCTAAAGCCAGTGAGTCAACATCTGCGTTTTACTTCTTTCTGGCGCTGATAAAACCTCACTATGCTGTCTCCGAGTGAATGGAGCGGAGAAAAATAGAGAAAATTAAATTTCAGCCACTTTAATATGAAAGTTTGTCAATTCTTAATCTTTATCAACTTTCAGTTCATGAACAATCGGGATGTATGGAAACAGTCAGCGGTGCGCACTCGAAGTAAGGCTCCTGAGTCAACATCTGCGTCTCGCTTCTTTTGGGCGCTGAGACAGCTCAGAATGAACAACTGCTGTCTCATGTGAAAGGAGAGACCTTCTTTACAGGCTGCAATTTAGTCCAGTGTGTGAAAATGCCCGATACTCCCCGTAACGCTGCTCAATTCCTAGTGTTATCAACATTCAGTTCATGAACAAACAAAATAGACCGCACTTTCTGTCTAAAGCCAGTGAGTCAACATCTGCGTTTTACTTCTTTCTGGCGCTGATAAACCTCACTATGCTGTCTCCAGTGAATGGAGCGGAGAAAATAGAGAAAATTAAATTTCAGCCACTTTAATATGAAAGTTTGTCAATTCTTAATCTTTATCAACTTTCAGTTCATGAACAATCGGGATGTATGGAAACAGTCAACTCGAGTAAGGCTCCTGAGTCAACATCTGCGTCTCGCTTCTTTGGGCGCTGAGAAGCTCAACAATGAACAACTGCTGTCTCATGTGAAAGGAAGACCTTCTTTACAGGCTGCAATTTAGTCCAGTGTGTGAAAATGCCCGATACTCCCCGTAACGCTGCTCAGTTCCTAGGTTTATCAACATTCAGTTCATGAACAAACAAAAAAAGACCGCACTTTCTGTCTAAAGCCAGTGAGTCAACATCTGCGTTTACTTCTTTCTGGCGCTGATAAACCTCACCATGCTGTCTCCAGTGAAAGGAGAGGAAAAAATTAAATTTCAGCCACTTTAATATGAAAGTTTGTCATTCTTAATCTTTATCAACTTTCAGTTCATGAACAATCGGGAGGTATGGAAACAGTAAGCGGCACAGGGCTGAATTTATTCCCGTCTGTGGACTCACAGTGAGGCCGGTGTGTGAGAATCCTCGTTTCTCACTGTGGACTCCCAGTGAATCCCGTGTCTGAAAGTCCCCGTGTCTCCGCTTCTGCTCGCTCTTTAAGCTCAGAGTGAACAAATGCTGTCTCCAGTGAAAGGAGGTGAGAAACTGAAGTCTCAGACAATCTAACTCTTTTCTTAAATTATACTGTTCATTAACAATCGGGAGGTATGGAAACAGTCAGCGGCCGAGGGTGACCTTGTTGTCGCCTCCTGTGCGCACTCGAACTAAGGCTCCCTGATGTGAACATCTGCATCTCGGCTTCTTTTGGGCGCTGAGACAGCTCAGAATGAACAACTGCTGTCTCACGTGAAAGGAGAGACCTTCTTTACAGGCTGCAATTTAGACCAGTGTGTGAAAATGCCCGATACTCCCCATAACGCTGCTCAGTTCCTAGTGTTTATCAACATTCAGTTCATGAACAAACAAAAAAAGACCGCACTTTCTGTCTAAAGCCAGTGAGTCAACATCTGCGTTTTACTTCTTTCTGGCGCTGATAAAGCTCACCATGTTGTCTCCAGTGAAAGGAGAGGAGAAAATTAAATTTCAGCCACTTTAATAAGAAAGTTTGTCAATTCTTAATCTTTTTCAACTTTCAGTTCATGAACAATCGGGATGTATGGAAACGGTCAGCGGCACAGGGCTGAACTTATTCCCTTCTGTGGACTCACAGTGAGGCCGGTGTGTGAGAATCCTCGTTTCTCACTGTGGACTCCCAGTGAATCCCGTGTCTGAAAGTCCCCGTGTCTCCGCTTCTGCTCGCTCATTAAGCTCAAAGTGAACAAATGCTGTCTCCAGTGAAAGGAGATGAGAAACTGAAGTCTCAGACAATCTAACTTTTTTCTTAATTTACACTGTTCATTAACAATCGGGAGGTATGGAAACAGTCAGCGGCCGAGGGTGACCTTGTTGTCCTCTGTGCGCACTCGAACTAAGGCTCCTGAGTCAACATCTGCATCTCGCTTCTTTTGGGCGCTGAGACAGCTCACAATGAACAACTGCTGTCTCATGTGAAAGGAAAGACCTTCTTTACAGGTTGCAATTCAGTCCAGTGTGTGAAAATGCCCGATACTCCCCATAACGCTGCTCAATTCCTAGTGTTTATCAACATTCAGTTCATGAACAAACAAAATAGACCGCACTTTCTGTCTAAAGCCAGTGAGTCAACATCTGCGTTTTACTTCTTTCTGGCGCTGATAAACCTCACTATGCTGTCTCCAGTGAATGGAGCGGAGAAAATAGAGAAAATTAAATTTCAGCCACTTTAATATGAAAGTTTGTCAATTCTTAATCTTTATCAACTTTCAGTTCATGAACAATCGGGATGTATGGAAACAGTCAGCGGTGCGCACTCGAAGTAAGGCTCCTGAGTCAACATCTGCGTCTCGCTTCTTTTGGGCGCTGAGACAGCTCAGAATGAACAACTGCTGTCTCATGTGAAAGGAGAGACCTTCTTTACAGGCTGCAATTTAGTCCAGTGTGTGAAAATGCCCGATACTCCCCGTAACGCTGCTCAGTTCCTAGTGTTTATCAACATTCAGTTCATGAACAAACAAAATAGACCGCACTTTCTGTCTAAAGCCAGTGAGTCAACATCTGCGTTTTACTTCTTTCTGGCGCTGATAAACCTCACTATGCTGTCTCCAGTGAATGGAGCAGAAAATAGAGAAAATTAAATTTCAGCCACTTTAATATGAAAGTTTGTCAATTCTTAATCTTTATCAACTTTCAGTTCATGAACAATCGGGATGTATGGAAACAGTCAGCGGTGCGCACTCGAAGTAAGGCTCCTGAGTCAACATCTGCGTCTCGCTTCTTTTGGGCGCTGAGACAGCTCAGAATGAACAACTGCTGTCTCATGTGAAAGGAGAGACCTTCTTTACAGGCTGCAATTTAGTCCAGTGTGTGAAAATGCCCGATACTCCCCGTAACGCTGCTCAATTCCTAGTGTTTATCAACATTCAGTTCATGAACAAACAAAATAGACCGCACTTTCTGTCTAAAGCCAGTGAGTCAACATCTGCGTTTTACTTCTTTCTGGCGCTGATAAACCTCACTATGCTGTCTCCAGTGAATGGAGCGGAGAAAATAGAGAAAATTAAATTTCAGCCACTTTAATATGAAAGTTTGTCAATTCTTAATCTTTATCAACTTTCAGTTCATGAACAATCGGGATGTATGGAAACGGTCAGCGGCAGAGGGCTGAATTTATTCCCGTCTGTGGACTCACAGTGAGAAAATAGACAGCACTTTCTGTCTAAAGCCAGTGAGTTATCATCTGCGTTTTACTTCTTTCTGGCGCTGATAAACCTAACAATTAACAACTGCTGTCTCATGTGAAAGGAAAGACCTTCTTTACAGGCTGCAATTTAGTCCAGTGTGTGAAAATGCCCGATACTCCCCGTAACGCTGCTCAGTTCCTAGTGTTTATCAACATTCAGTTCATGAACAAACAAAAAAGACCGCACTTTCTGTCTAAAGCCAGTGAGTCAACATCTGCGTTTTACTTCTTTCTGGCGCTGATAAAGCTCACCATGCTGTCTCCAGTGAAAGGAGAGGAAAAAATTAAATTTCAGCCACTTTAATATGAAAGTTTGTCATTCTTAATCTTTATCAACTTTCAGTTCATGAACAATCGGGAGGTATGGAAACAGTAAGCGGCACAGGGCTGAATTTATTCCCGTCTGTGGACTCACAGTGAGGCCGGTGTGTGAGAATCCTCGTTTCTCACTGTGGACTCCCAGTGAATCCCGTGTCTGAAAGTCCCCGTGTCTCCGCTTCTGCTCGCTCTTTAAGCTCAGAGTGAACAAATGCTGTCTCCAGTGAAAGGAGGTGAGAAACTGAAGTCTCAGACAATCTAACTCTTTTTCTTAAATTATACTGTTCATTAACAATCGGGAGGTATGGAAACAGTCAGCGGCCGAGGGTGACCTTGTTGTCCTCTGTGCGCACTCGAACTAAGGCTCCTGAGTCAACATCTGCATCTCGCTTCTTTTGGGCGCTGAGACAGCTCACAATGAACAACTGCTGTCTCATGTGAAAGGAAAGACCTTCTTTACAGGTTGCAATTCAGTCCAGTGTGTGAAAATGCCCGATACTCCCCATAACGCTGCTCAATTCCTAGTGTTTATCAACATTCAGTTCATGAACAAACAAAATAGACCGCACTTTCTGTCTAAAGCCAGTGAGTCAACATCTGCGTTTTACTTCTTTCTGGCGCTGATAAACCTCACTATGCTGTCTCCAGTGAATGGAGCGGAGAAAATAGAGAAAATTAAATTTCAGCCACTTTAATATGAAAGTTTGTCAATTCTTAATCTTTATCAACTTTCAGTTCATGAACAATCGGGATGTATGGAAACAGTCAGCGGTGCGCACTCGAAGTAAGGCTCCTGAGTCAACATCTGCGTCTCGCTTCTTTTGGGCGCTGAGACAGCTCAGAATGAACAACTGCTGTCTCATGTGAAAGGAGAGACCTTCTTTACAGGCTGCAATTTAGTCCAGTGTGTGAAAATGCCCGATACTCCCGTAACGCTGCTCAGTTCCTAGTGTTTATCAACATTCAGTTCATGAACAAACAAAATAGACCGCACTTTCTGTCTAAAGCCAGTGAGTCAACATCTGCGTTTTACTTCTTTCTGGCGCTGATAAACCTCACTATGCTGTCTCCAGTGAATGGAGCGGAGAAAATAGAGAAAATTAAATTTCAGCCACTTTAATATGAAAGTTTGTCAATTCTTAATCTTTATCAACTTTCAGTTCATGAACAATCGGGATGTATGGAAACAGTCAGCGGTGCGCACTCGAAGTAAGGCTCCTGAGTCAACATCTGCGTCTCGCTTCTTTTGGGCGCTGAGACAGCTCAGAATGAACAACTGCTGTCTCATGTGAAAGGAGAGACCTTCTTTACAGGCTGCAATTTAGTCCAGTGTGTGAAAATGCCCGATACTCCCCGTAACGCTGCTCAATTCCTAGTGTTTATCAACATTCAGTTCATGAACAAACAAAATAGACCGCACTTTCTGTCTAAAGCCAGTGAGTCAACATCTGCGTTTTACTTCTTTCTGGCGCTGATAAACCTCACTATGCTGTCTCCAGTGAATGGAGCGGAGAAAATAGAGAAAATTAAATTTCAGCCACTTTAATATGAAAGTTTGTCAATTCTTAATCTTTATCAACTTTCAGTTCATGAACAATCGGGATGTATGGAAACAGTCAGCGGTGCGCACTCGAAGTAAGGCTCCTGAGTCAACATCTGCGTCTCGCTTCTTTTGGGCGCTGAGACAGCTCAGAATGAACAACTGCTGTCTCATGTGAAAGGAGAGACCTTCTTTACAGGCTGCAATTTAGTCCAGTGTGTGAAAATGCCCGATACTCCCGTAACGCTGCTCAATTCCTAGTGTTTATCAACATTCAGTTCATGAACAAACAAAATAGACCGCACTTTCTGTCTAAAGCCAGTGAGTCAACATCTGCGTTTTACTTCTTTCTGGCGCTGATAAACCTCACTATGCTGTCTCCAGTGAATGGAGCGGAGAAAATAGAGAAAATTAAATTTCAGCCACTTTAATATGAAAGTTTGTCAATTCTTAATCTTTATCAACTTTCAGTTCATGAACAATCGGGATGTATGGAAACGGTCAGCGGCAGAGGGCTGAATTTATTCCCGTCTGTGGACTCACAGTGAGAAAATAGACAGCACTTTCTGTCTAAAGCCAGTGAGTTATCATCTGCGTTTTACTTCTTTCTGGCGCTGATAAACCTAACAATTAACAACTGCTGTCTCATGTGAAAGGAAAGACCTTCTTTACAGGCTGCAATTTAGTCCAGTGTGTGAAAATGCCCGATACTCCCCGTAACGCTGCTCAGTTCCTAGTGTTTATCAACATTCAGTTCATGAACAAACAAAAAAGACCGCACTTTCTGTCTAAAGCCAGTGAGTCAACATCTGCGTTTTACTTCTTTCTGGCGCTGATAAAGCTCACCATGCTGTCTCCAGTGAAAGGAGAGGAAAAAATTAAATTTCAGCCACTTTAATATGAAAGTTTGTCATTCTTAATCTTTATCAACTTTCAGTTCATGAACAATCGGGAGGTATGGAAACAGTAAGCGGCACAGGGCTGAATTTATTCCCGTCTGTGGACTCACAGTGAGGCCGGTGTGTGAGAATCCTCGTTTCTCACTGTGGACTCCAGTGAATCCCGTGTCTGAAAGTCCCCGTGTCTCCGCTTGCTCGCTCTTTAAGCTCAGAGTGAACAAATGCTGTCTCCAGTGAAAGGAGGTGAGAAACTGAAGTCTCAGACAATCTAACTCTTTTTCTAAATTATACTGTTCATTAACAATCGGGAGGTATGGAAACAGTCAGCGGCCGAGGGTGACCTTGTTGTCCTCTGTGCGCACTCGAACTAAGGCTCCTGAGTGAACATCTGCATCTCGCTTCTTTTGGGCGCTGAGACAGCTCAGAATGAACAACTGCTGTCTCACGTGAAAGGAGAGACCTTCTTTACAGGCTGCAATTTAGACCAGTGTGTGAAAATGCCCGATACTCCCCATAACGCTGCTCAGTTCCTAGTGTTTATCAACATTCAGTTCATGAACAAACAAAATAGACCGCACTTTCTGTCTAAAGCCAGTGAGTCAACATCTGCGTTTTACTTCTTTCTGGCGCTGATAAACCTCACTATGCTGTCTCCAGTGAATGGAGCGAGAAAATAGAGAAAATTAAATTTCAGCCACTTTAATATGAAAGTTTGTCAATTCTTAATCTTTATCAACTTTCAGTTCATGAACAATCGGGATGTATGGAAACGGTCAGCGGCAGAGGGCTGAATTTATTCCCGTCTGTGGACTCACAGTGAGAAAATAGACAGCACTTTCTGTCTAAAGCCAGTGAGTTATCATCTGCGTTTTACTTCTTTCTGGCGCTGATAAAACTAACCAACTGCTGTCTCATGTGAAAGGAAAGACCTTCTTTACAGGCTGCAATTTAGTCCAGTGTGTGAAAATGCCCGATACTCCCGTAACGCTGCTCAGTTCCTAGTGTTTATCAACATTCAGTTCATGAACAAACAAAAAGACCGCACTTTCTGTCTAAAGCCAGTGAGTCAACATCTGCGTTTTACTTCTTTCTGGCGCTGATAAAGCTCACCATGCTGTCTCCAGTGAAAGGAGAGGAAAAAATTAAATTTCAGCCACTTTAATATGAAAGTTTGTCATTCTTAATCTTTATCAACTTTCAGTTCATGAACAATCGGGAGGTATGGAAACAGTAAGCGGCACAGGGCTGAATTTATTCCCGTCTGTGGACTCACAGTGAGGCCGGTGTGAGAATCCTCGTTTCTCACTGTGGACTCCCAGTGAATCCCGTGTCTGAAAGTCCCGTGTCTCCGCTTCTGCTCGCTCTTTAAGCTCAGAGTGAACAAATGCTGTCTCCAGTGAAAGGAGGTGAGAAACTGAAGTCTCAGACAATCTAACTTTTTCTTAAATTACACTGTTCATTAACAATCGGGAGGTATGGAAACAGTCAGCGGTGCGCACTCGAAAGGCTCCTGAGTCAACATCTGCGTCTCGCTTCTTTTGGGCGCTGAGACAGCTCACAATGAACAACTGCTGTCTCATGTGAAAGGAGAGACCTTCTTTACAGGCTGCAATTTAGTCCAGTGTGTGAAAATGCCCGATACTCCCCGTAACGCTGCTCAATTCCTAGTGTTTATCAACATTCAGTTCATGAACAAACAAAATAGACCGCACTTTCTGTCTAAAGCCAGTGAGTCAACATCTGCGTTTTACTTCTTTCTGGCGCTGATAAAGCTCACTTGTTGTCTCCAGTGAAAGGAGAGGAGAAAATTAAATTTCAGCCACTTTAATATGAAAGTTTGTCATTCTTAATCTTTATCAACTTTCAGTTCATGAACAATCGGGAT
This sequence comes from Lates calcarifer, assembly GCF_001640805.2. Lineage (NCBI taxonomy): Eukaryota > Metazoa > Chordata > Actinopteri > Centropomidae > Lates > Lates calcarifer. Next base: position 19,596 of record NW_026116071.1, read on the forward strand.
GTATGGAAACGGTCAGCGGCACAGGGCTGAACTTATTCCCTTCTGTGGACTCACAGTGAGGCCGGTGTGTGTGAATCCTCGTTTCTCACTGTGGACTCCCAGTGAATCCCGTGTCTGAAAGTCCCCGTGTCTCCGCTTCTGCTCGCTCTTTAAGCTCAGAGTGAACAAATGCTGTCTCCAGTGAAAGGAGATGAGAAATTGAAGTCTCAGACAATCTAACTTTTTTTTTGAATTTACACTGTTCATTAACAATCGGGAGGTATGGAAACAGTCAACAAGGTATGGAAACAGTGAGGCCGAGGGTGACTTTGTTGTCCTCTGTACGCACTCGAACTAAGGCTCGTGAGTCAACATCTGCGTCTTGCTTCTTTTGGGCGCTGAGACAGCTTAGAATGAACAACTGCTGTCTCATGTGAAAGGAGAGACCTTATTTACAGGCTTCAATATAGACCAATGTGCCCGATACTCCCCGTAACGCTGCTCAGTTTCTAATGTTTATCAACATTCAGTTCACTGTATGAGAGTGAAACCAGGTCGATCCATACTGGAGTCTGAGATGTTTTGATTCAGCCATGTTTCAGTAAAACACAGGAGGCTGCACTCACGGTATACTTTCTGAATCTTCACCAATATCTCCAGTTCATCACTTTTGTGGGTAGAGAGCTCACATTTCTCTATTATTACCTCATCAATAACTCATCACTATCATATTACTCTGCCTATAACTTATTTACTGAGGCTGCGTGGTTACCTATTGTAACCCCCTTCAAAGGCCAGCGTTGTCACAGAACAAAAAAAACCAAGTGATATGTAAGGACTTCATATTATATTATTTGTGTGGCATAGCACGTAGGCCACCATCACATCCAAGCCACATTAATGTGTTTGTCTTTTCCTGGAGGCTCTTCTGCCTGCCAAAGTGGGGATCATCAAGTGTCAAAGTGGCTTAATGTGCAGTCTCTTGCTACCATCTAGTGGCCCTGGCATGAAAACACATTTCAACTTCCTCTCTCAAAAATGACTGCTCTGAAGACATCAGCAAGATATGACTGCCAGTGCTTTGTATAGGTCATGTAAACAAGATGTTTTCTTTATCATTTATGCAGAGTATTATTATTGCCCTTGAATATTTAAACAATGTTGAATGACAGTAGCCACAGTTATAATCGTGATTACTGTAACAGTAAAAAACACAATCCAAACTATATGTTTTTAAGACCAGTTTTTATTTTTTTAATTCTCTTTCCACTGTACTCATTACTGCCCCTGCTTTTCCTCTCCTCCATGCCATCAGCATCCATTTGTTTTAAAGACAAAGAGAATAATAATTGTGTGACCATGTGAGCTGACAACAATGTCCTGTTTGGCTTCAGCAGCCTCATCCATAGCATCAAGCACTCCTTCAGCAGCTCCCACCTTCACCTCTCCTCACAGGGAGTCTGAAGACCTCCATGCTGGGGCTATTCTGTTTAAAAACAAAGGACAGAAGTTTGTTTGAATTTAGTTGTAAGCAGATACACATGTCTGAGGGGTTCTAATGCAAGGAGCAATGATGTTTTGTTAGCATATATGTATCAGAATAAAATGTTGTATTAGGGCACCTGCAATCCACTCCCAAGTCCATAACACTTTCAGTTCCCGAGATATAGGCCAAAATGTCCCTCCAACAGAAAAGAAACTGGGAACCATAACAGAGACTACCTGCAACACACAGGGGTATTTATAGCTTTCTACCACCTTACCACCCTACCGACTGCGTAGGGACTTTTATTTGTATCACAGGAGAATCAAGCTCTTAGATTACTTTCAGGACTTTAACCACGACATCACGTCCTTCACCTCACATCCAACTGGGAACCAGCCTGGGTGGGCAAATTAGTCAGGGCCCTCATCCGCAAGAACGTTGAATGTTTCAACTCTT
>NW_026116072.1:0-31286 GCF_001640805.2 Lates calcarifer
CCCCACCCAGTCTCCCCACTTTGCCACCCCTGGTTCTTAGCGGAGACAGCCGTTTGACTTTTCACACACTCAAAGGGCTCAGCCTTACGGCCAAACCTACCAAAAATAGCTTAAACTCGTTGGCGTTCCTCTCCACGGAAGTCTTTAGTAAAAGGCGAAAGACTTGTGCGTTATGAAGAGAAACCAGAGTCAGTACGGCCTTCGCCTTGAGGGCAGCCGAGAACCCCAGTCGTCCAGCCACCACCGTCACGGTAGGCCTCTCTTTGCGCCTGCCGCGTTCCAAATCCCAGATCGCACCCGTCAGCTACCCTGCCCGTACTGTCACATGCGCTATCCAATGGGGTTTGCGGAGGGTTAGGCTTAGGCGGAAAGCCCCGCCTTTGGGGGCGGGGCGGGGGCTGGGGCATGTGTGCTTGTAACATACAGAAACGCCCACCAATCGTCACGGCCCGACAACAGCACCGACTCTGCAGTCGTAAAACTGGCATAGTTGGCAGCACGCTTTCACGCTTACGAGTAAAAGAAGCTACCCGGGACACCTTGTTTTCCTTTGACGTAGCGGTCAGGGAGAGCGCGAACGCAGTCCCCCACTACCAGAAATTATGCAGTCGAGACTCCCACATTTGGGGAATTCGCAGGGGTCAGCGCAACCGGAGTGCAATGGCTGAGCCTCGCCCTGGGTGAACCACCTTCTTGATCATGGTATCTCCCCTGCCAGGTAAGTATGAGTTGGAGTTGTCAGAGACGGTGGGGTCGGTTCCAGACACAGCACCCTGGCTGATGGTGGCCACACTGCACAATGCCAGAGTTCGGCGACATCAGCATTAGCTGACCCTCATCTGAGGCTTGTCCCCGAGGCGTTGCAAGCACTATACTGCAGTTTGACAAAGTTGCGCGGTGCACAAACTTTGCTGGTTTTATTGACTTTTCTCACCGGTCGGAGCTCGGCCCAGACAAACTGGAATGTGCCTGTTTTTTTTCAAAAAACAGTAATGCATAAGCCGTGTATGCTCCCGTCTCTAAAGGTCTGTTGGACACGTTATCCCCTTATATAGAGAGAACTGCTTACTTTACCTTCTTTTCCAGCTGCAAAAGAGAGACGGTACACCCTGATCAACCTCCGGGGAAGGGAAAAATCAAGAGTGCACCACTAAGCGTACGACTCAGTAACCGCATCAGGGCTTTGAGCAACTTGTACCCTATCGATAAAGGAATGTGAGAAAAGCAAGGGACTCCCCTGGAAAAAACACCCCCCACAAAACTCTATAGTTACATTGCACGTTTCCAGAGAATGTGCACCGTACCTGGAGGTAATGCAATACCGGGTCGATGCGTGGAGTGGAAGGAGCAAGCCCCCGTTCCGGCTCCCTGATCCAAAAATCAATTTAATATATGGTCCCCGGGTAGGGACGTATCAGATATTAAACTGATAAGAACAGATACTACACTTGATCTTAGCCAAAAGGCCGAAGAAGCGATGAGTCCAAAGCGTTTCGTGTTCCGTCCAAGCTCCTTGGCACGATCCTCTCTTGTCACGGTGCCCTGTTTTCAAGCCAGCCTAACAATGGCTGCTGCTTAGCACCCCCACCCAGTCTCCCCACTTTGCACCCTGGTTCTTAGCGGAGACAGCCGTTTGACTTTTCACACACTCAAAGGGCTCAGCCTTACGGCCAAACCTACCAAAAATAGCTTAAACTCCTTGGCGTTCCTCTCCACGGAAGTCTTTAGTAAAAGGCGAAAGACTTGTGCGTTATGAAGAGAAACCAGAGTCAGTACGGCCTTCGCCTTGAGGGCAGCCGAGAACCCCCAGTCGTCCCAGCCACCACCGTTCACGGTAGGCCTCTCTTTGCGCCTGCCGCGTTCCAAATCCCAGATCGCACCCGTCAGCTACCCTGCCCCGTACTGTCACATGCGCTATCCAATGGGGTTTGCGGAGGGTTAGGCTTAGGCGGAAAGCCCCGACTTTGGGGGGCGGGGCGGGGGCTGGGGCATGTGTGCTTGTAACATACAGAAACGCCCCACCAATCGTCACGGCCCGACAACAGCACCGACTCTGCAGTCGTAAAACTGGCATAGTTGGCAGCACGCTTTCACGCTTACGAGTAAAAGAAGCTACCCGGGACACCTTGTTTTCCTTTGACGTAGCGGTCAGGGAGAGCGCGAACGCAGTCCCCCACTACCAGAAATTATGCAGTCGAGACTCCCACATTTGGGGAATTCGCAGGGTCAGCGCAACCCGGAGTGCAATGGCTGAGCCTCGCCCCTGGGTGAACCACCTTCTTGATCATGGTATCTCCCCTGCCAGGTAAGTATGAGTTGGAGTTGTCAGAGACGGTGGGGTCGGTTCCAGACACAGCACCCTGGCTGATGGTGGCCACACTGCACAATGCCAGAGTTCGGCGACATCAGCATTAGCTGACCCTCATCTGAGGCTTGTCCCCGAGGCGTTGCAAGCACTATACTGCAGTTTGACAAAGTTGCGGCGGTGCACAAACTTTGCTGGTTTTATTGACTTTTCTCACCGGTCGGAGCTCGGCCCAGACAAACTGGAATGTGCCTGTTTTTTTTCAAAAAACAGTAATGCATAAGCCGTGTATGCTCCCGTCTCTAAAGGTCTGTTGGACACGTTATCCCCTTATATAGAGAGAACTGCTTACTTTACCTTCTTTTCCAGCTGCAAAAGAGAGACGGTACACCCTGATCAACCTCCGGGGAAGGGAAAAATCAAGAGTGCACCACTAAGCGTACGACTCAGTAACCGCATCAGGGCTTTGAGCAACTTGTACCCTATCGATAAAGGAATGTGAGAAAAGCAAGGGACTCCCCTGGAAAAAACACCCCCCACAAAACTCTATAGTTACATTGCACGTTTCCAGAGAATGTGCACCGTACCTGGAGGTAATGCAATACCGGGTCGATGCGTGGAGTGGAAGGAGCAAGCCCCCGTTCCGGCTCCCTGATCCAAAAATCAATTTAATATATGGTCCCCGGGTAGGGGACGTATCAGATATTAAACTGATAAGAACAGATACTACACTTGATCTTAGCCAAAAGGCCGAGAAGCGATGAGTCCAAAGCGTTTCGTGTTCCGTCCAAGCTCTTGGCACGATCCTCTCTTGTCACGGTGCCCTGTTTTCAAGCCAGCCTAACAATGGCTGCTGCTTAGCACCCCCACCCAGTCTCCCCACTTTGCACCCCTGGTTCTTAGCGGAGACAGCCGTTTGACTTTTCACACACTCAAAGGGCTCAGCCTTACGGCCAAACCTACCAAAAATAGCTTAAACTCGTTGGCGTTCCTCTCCACGGAAGTCTTTAGTAAAAGGCGAAAGACTTGTGCGTTATGAAGAGAAACCAGAGTCAGTACGGCCTTCGCCTTGAGGGCAGCCGAGAACCCCAGTCGTCCCAGCCACCACCGTCACGGTAGGCCTCTCTTTGCGCCTGCCGCGTTCCAAATCCCAGATCGCACCCGTCAGCTACCCTGCCCCGTACTGTCACATGCGCTATCCAATGGGGTTTGCGGAGGGTTAGGCTTAGGCGGAAAGCCCCGCCTTTGGGGGGCGGGGGCGGGGGCTGGGGCATGTGTGCTTGTAACATACAGAAACGCCCACCAATCGTCACGGCCCGACAACAGCACCGACTCTGCAGTCGTAAAACTGGCATAGTTGGCAGCACGCTTACGAGTAAAAGAAGCTACCCGGGACACCTTGTTTTCCTTTGACGTAGCGGTCAGGGGAGAGCGCGAACGCAGTCCCCCACTACCAGAAATTATGCAGTCGAGACTCCCACATTTGGGAATTCGCAGGGGTCAGCGCAACCGGAGTGCAATGGCTGAGCCTCGCCCTGGGTGAACCACCTTCTTGATCATGGTATCTCCCCTGCCAGGTAAGTATGAGTTGGAGTTGTCAGAGACGGTGGGGTCGGTTCCAGACACAGCACCCTGGCTGATGGTGGCCACACTGCACAATGCCAGAGTTCGGCGACATCAGCATTAGCTGACCCTCATCTGAGGCTTGTCCCCGAGGCGTTGCAAGCACTATACTGCAGTTTGACAAAGTTGCGCGGTGCACAAACTTTGCTGGTTTTATTGACTTTTCTCACCGGTCGGAGCTCGGCCCAGACAAACTGGAATGTGCCTGTTTTTTTTCAAAAAACAGTAATGCATAAGCCGTGTATGCTCCCGTCTCTAAAGGTCTGTTGGACACGTTATCCCCTTATATAGAGGGAACTGCTTACTTTACCTTCTTTTCCAGCTGCAAAAGAGAGACGGTACACCCTGATCAACCTCCGGGGAAGGGAAAAATCAAGAGTGCACCACTAAGCGTACGACTCAGTAACCGCATCAGGGCTTTGAGCAACTTGTACCCTATCGATAAAGGAATGTGAGAAAAGCAAGGGACTCCCCTGGAAAAAAACACCCCCCACAAAACTCTATAGTTACATTGCACGTTTCCAGAGAATGTGCACCGTACCTGGAGGTAATGCAATACCGGGTCGATGCGTGGAGTGGAAGGAGCAAGCCCCCGTTCCGGCTCCCTGATCCAAAAATCAATTTAATATATGGTCCCCGGGTAGGGGACGTATCAGATATTAAACTGATAAGAACAGATACTACACTTGATCTTAGCCAAAAGGCCGAGAAGCGATGAGTCCAAAGCGTTTCGTGTTCCGTCCAAGCTCTTGGCACGATCCTCTCTTGTCACGGTGCCCTGTTTTCAAGCCAGCCTAACAATGGCTGCTGCTTAGCACCCCCACCCAGTCTCCCCACTTTGCACCCCTGGTTCTTAGCGGAGACAGCCGTTTGACTTTTCACACACTCAAAGGGCTCAGCCTTACGGCCAAACCTACCAAAAATAGCTTAAACTCGTTGGCGTTCCTCTCCACGGAAGTCTTTAGTAAAAGGCGAAAGACTTGTGCGTTATGAAGAGAAACCAGAGTCAGTACGGCCTTCGCCTTGAGGGCAGCCGAGAACCCCAGTCGTCCCAGCCACCACCGTCACGGTAGGCCTCTCTTTGCGCCTGCCGCGTTCCAAATCCCAGATCGCACCCGTCAGCTACCCTGCCCCGTACTGTCACATGCGCTATCCAATGGGGTTTGCGGAGGGTTAGGCTTAGGCGGAAAGCCCCGCCTTTGGGGGGCGGGGCGGGGGCTGGGGCATGTGTGCTTGTAACATACAGAAACGCCCACCAATCGTCACGGCCCGACAACAGCACCGACTCTGCAGTCGTAAAACTGGCATAGTTGGCAGCACGCTTTCACGCTTACGAGTAAAAGAAGCTACCCGGGACACCTTGTTTTCCTTTGACGTAGCGGTCAGGGGAGAGCGCGAACGCAGTCCCCCACTACCAGAAATTATGCAGTCGAGACTCCCACATTTGGGGAATTCGCAGGGGTCAGCGCAACCGGAGTGCAATGGCTGAGCCTCGCCCTGGGTGAACCACCTTCTTGATCATGGTATCTCCCCTGCCAGGTAAGTATGAGTTGGAGTTGTCAGAGACGGTGGGGTCGGTTCCAGACACAGCACCCTGGCTGATGGTGGCCACACTGCACAATGCCAGAGTTCGGCGACATCAGCATTAGCTGACCCTCATCTGAGGCTTGTCCCCGAGGCGTTGCAAGCACTATACTGCAGTTTGACAAAGTTGCGCGGTGCACAAACTTTGCTGGTTTTATTGACTTTTCTCACCGGTCGGAGCTCGGCCCAGACAAACTGGAATGTGCCTGTTTTTTTTCAAAAAACAGTAATGCATAAGCCGTGTATGCTCCCGTCTCTAAAGGTCTGTTGGACACGTTATCCCTTATATAGAGAGAACTGCTTACTTTACCTTCTTTTCCAGCTGCAAAAGAGAGACGGTACACCCTGATCAACCTCCGGGGAAGGGAAAAATCAAGAGTGCACCACTAAGCGTACGATCAGTAACCGCATCAGGGCTTTGAGCAACTTGTACCCTATCGATAAAGGAATGTGAGAAAAGCAAGGACTCCCTGGAAAAAACACCCACAAACTCTATGTTACATTCAAAAAACAGTAATGCACGTTAATCCAGTAGATATGCTGCACCGTACTCTGAAGAGGTACTGCAATTTGGACCACGGTTGATCCGACCTGCGTTGGAGTATGAGAGGAGCAAGCCTGGCTTACCTACTTTACCTTTCAGCTGCAAAAGAGACGGTACCCTGATCAACCTCCGGAAGGAAAATCAAGAGTGCACACTAGCGTACGACTCAGTAACGCACAGGGCTTGAGCAATTGTACCTATCAAAAGAAGTGAGAAAAGCAAGGGACTCCCCTGAAAAACACCCCCACAAAACTCTATAGTTACATTGCACGTTTCAGAGAATGTGCACCGTACCTGAGGTAATGCAATACCGGGTCGATGGTGGAGTGAAGGAGCAAGCCCCCGTTCCGGCTCCCTGATCCAAAAATCAATTTAATATATGGTCCCCGGGTAGGGACGTATCAGATATTAAACTGATAAGAACAGATTTTTTTTTTTTTTTTTTTTTTTTTTCTCTTTATTGATACTCATTTCCATTTTCCATAGAAACTTTTGCATAATTAAAAAAAATACACCCTACATCAAAATACAACTTGTCAACAATTGTGGATAATCTGTAAAATCATAGTTAAGACAATGAAAACAGTACTTTTAAGAGGTTTTACAGATTAAAAAAAAAAACAACAAAGTTGTAAAGGAATATTTTAAAAGGGAGTGTATTTGTTAAAAGGTTCTCTTGTGCAGGAGCAGGGTGAGTCCCTACCCAGGGTTACTCACTCCGCTCCTCCAAACAGTAAGTCTCTCAGGATCCTGTCCTGGTGCTCATAGGAGATCCCCGCCCTCTCGCTCCTTCCCACCTTCCTCTCCCGGAGAGCCAGGCCGCCGCTGCTTTGACCTTTTCCCGTGTAGCTCCGGCTCCTTCGTCCGAATGGGCACAGAGGCGATTCTTCTTTGTGGCTGTGTCCTAGGCCTGCCGCCTGCAGCTTCGGCCACTTGGACCGTCGCTGCGGCCATCCGGATCACAGCCACGGGGGGCATCTGCATGTGCTTCCTTACCAGCAAGTTTCTGGAGGTCCACATGGCGTCTTTGATGGCGGCCAGGGTGAGCCACTGCTTGGCAAAGTCGTCTTTTTGATTGCTTCCTGGCTCACCCCATAGAGCACCAGCTGTGCTGTAAGGACCTCCCTTGCTGGCAAGTACGGGAATTGTAAGGAGCCGGCCATTGCCCACTGGTCTACGGCAGCGCTGCACTCCCAGAGCAGATGCCTCACCGACTCAGGCGCACCACAACCAGGTCGAGGTTGAGAGCGCCGACATGCCCCGGGAGTGCATGACGGACCTGACCGGGAGGATCTCGTGAGCCACCATCCATGACAGGTCCCGGAGTCTGTTTGGAAGAGCGGGGTGGTTGACGTTGCGCCAAACTGTTGAGGGCTGGCCTAATGGAAGCCCGCGCACTGGACTCACTGGTTCCTGCTCCTGCACAACAGAAATCAACACACGGTGATTGGCTAAAACTTGCAGCTCCTCCTGCTCCAGGTTAAAATGCTTTAAAAACTTCTGAATAAAAGCATAGGCTGGTGGCAGGTTAAAGGACACAGGTACTTTAAGATCAGTGGGTAAAATCTTCAGTCTTTTGAGATAAGAACCCATCCAGAATCGTGTCATTGCTGTGGTCTTAGGGTTTCTGGATGGGTCTGTAGCATATTTCACGTATAGCGCGACGTATCGGCTTCCTAAAAACAAGTGTAGGTCAGGTACTCCTTTTCCCCCTTTTTCTTTTGGCCTCCTCATCACGTCTCTCCTCAGTCTTTCCCACTTGGAGCCCCACAAAAAGTAAAAGATGGCTCGGTCAAGATCTAAAAGCACTCTCCTAGGAGGGATAAAAACGGAACTGATCAGTAAAAGCAAGGGTAAAATCACTGCTTTGATGATTAAAACCTTCCCTTCAATGGTCAGTCCTCTAAGTCCCCAGTATCCTAGTCTTTGCCTTACTTTTCCTACCACGTCTGGCCAATTTGTTTTCCCTCCCCCCTCCTTGTCAAATTTGACCCCCAGTATTCTCTGGTCAGTCTGTGTCACAGTCAGGGGGAGTCCTGTCATTTCAGTCGCCGTCCATGGCCCATAAAGTTGGGCTTGGGTCTTGCCTCTGTTGAGTTTTGACCCAGAGGCCCATCCAAACCAGTCAGTCAAGTCCAGCGTCCTGTTGACAGATAAAAGGTCGGTGCATAAAACGTTCACGTCGTCCATGTATAAAACGCATTTAGTCTGAAGTCCCCCGCTCCCTGGGATTCCGATCCCATTGATTCGTTGGTCCCTTCTCAAGATCTGCGCCAGAGGTTCTATACAGATGACATAGAGGAGGGCAGATAACGGACAGCCCTGACGAACACCGCAGTTAATATCCACTGCTTTTGTCAGGTGCCCGTTAATAACAAATCTGCTGGTGATGCTCCGGTACAGCAATCCCACCCAAGCTATAAACCTTTCTGGAAATCCCATTTTTTGCAGTACCCGAAAGAGGTACTGGTGCGAGACCCGATCGAAGGCTTTTTCAAAATCTAAATTTAGTACTATTAGCCTGATGTTTCTGTCTCTCGCGTAACAGATGGTGTCTCGGATCAGTACGAGGCTGTCGGTGATCTTCCTCCCCGGAATGGCGCAGGCTTGATCTGGGTGAATCACCTCTTCTAAAAATCCAGACATACGTGAGGCTAAAAGTTTGCTAAAAAGTTTGCAGTCAAAGTTTAAAAGAGTGATAGGTCTCCAGTTCTTCAAATCAGTCTTATCTTTGGCCTTGTGAAGGAGAGTCACTATCCCTATTCTAAAACTGTCAGGAAGTCGGTCTAGTCGTTCAAAACCCATAAAAACAGCAAGCAAATCAGGTGCTAAAATGTCCCAAAATGTCAAATAAAATTCCAGGGGAAGTCCATCTTGTCCTGGGGACTTCCCCTTCTTAAAACCTGTGATGCATTTATTTAACTCTAAAATCGTAAAATCTTGGGTTAAAAGCACGCTGCTTTCTACTGTCCCGGTAATGAGGTTTAAAACTTCTGTCATGGTGTCTTTTTCAATAGGTTTCCTTTGGTACAATTTTTCATAGTAGTTTTCAACAACTTGTTTAATTTCTTCTATTGTTTCTACTGTGCACCCATTTTCTTTTGTTAGTTTACAAACCGTTCCCCTTTTATTTATGATTTTCTTAAAAAAATACCTTGTGCACTTTTCCCCCTCTTCAATTTCTTGTTCCCTGCTTCTTAAAATGACACCTTTACTTTTGGTTTCTGCTAAAACCGACATCTCTGTTTTGACTTGTTTTATTTCCTCACTAAAATCCATTCCGCATTGTTGTAGTTTAAAATAGCGTTGTAGTCGTTTCTGCAGTCCCATCATGCGTCTATTTTCCCTACTCTTTTTTCTCTTCCCTGCCTGTCTAAAAAAAGTCTGGGTCTTTTCCTTCACCATTTCCCACCAGTGTGCGCATGTGTCGTAAAAGTCTTGAAGGGTCTGCCACTCTCTGTACTGCTCCCTGTATTGGTTGACTAAAACCTGGTCTTCTAAAAGGGAGCAGTTGAGTTTCCACAGACCACTTCCTGATGTCACACCCGAAGAGAGCGAAAGGGTGCAGGAAAGCATCAGGTGATCGGAAAAGAAAACAGGGGTCAATCTAGCATCGGTTGGTGGGCAGTCCCGTGTAAAAATATAGTCTATGCGAGAGGCTCTGGTGCCATCACCACTGAACCAGGTGAAGCCCTCCTCTCTAGGATGCATGGTTTTAAAACAGTCCTGAATTTTAAAATCCCTGCATATGCCCTGTAGTAAAAGTGATGCTTTATCAACTTTAAAATCTTGCCCTCCTCTTTTCCTGTCTTTCCTGCTTAAAATACAATTAAAATCACCCCCTACAACTAAAGGTTCCCTACCTAGCATGTGGAACTGCAGTTCTTCTAAAAGGTCATACCTGTCATTCCTGTCATTAAAGCCATAAATATTTAAGAGATTAAAATCCCTTCTCCTAAAAGTCAAGTGTGCTAAAAGTGCCCGACCATTTCTCACCACAGTGCTGCCCTTCACCAGAACCTTAGGATTTTGATTAAAATGGCCACTCCATCATTTTTGTTGTAATTTGATCCACTCCATATTGATGTATATGGCCACAACTCCTCCCACTGTCTGTAGTGTTTTAAAAACGGAATGCCACATTCCTGTATTAAAAACACATCTGACTTAAAGGAAACAAGATAGGATAAAATACTCTGGGCTCTAACTCGCGACTTCACACTTCTCACATTGACGGTTGAGAAGGTGAGAGTCATGAGTATGGTTAAAAACAACAGGTATGAAATTTTAAAAGGACTATACAAGGAATTTCAGAGATAAAATGGCAGTCAGATAATCTGCTGTGAATGGAGCTCTTCCTTCACTCTTACAGGTGAAGAGTAAGGGGGTTTAGCTCCAGTCCCCGGATGGACTCTGGGGGTTGGTCTAGGCTGCAACCTTGCATTTAGTTTTGAGTCCTTAGGGGTTGATTGCAGAGCTATTGTTAAAAATGAGACCTCATTTGGTGAATCGGAGGGGAAGACTCTGGGCTCCTCCACAGATGAACTGTCTGAGAGAGTCCCAACTCTTCCCCTCTTCTCTGAGAATACAGGAGACTCAGAGGACAATTCTGATGCCAGCCTCTTTGTTTGCTGGGCGTTGGGGGGGAGGCATCCTCGCTATCAGTCTGCAATTGGCCTTCCTCATTATCTGAACTAGCTCCGCCCTCTACCTGCATTGCCCCATCCTCTCCAGAACTCTCTGTTGATGGGGCTGTTGCAGGCCCCTCCCTTTCTCCCGCCTCATCTGATTCCACTCCTCCAATCACAGGATTTGGCGGGAGATTTGAATTTTCCGGCCCAGCCTCTTCAATTAGCTCTCTAACTGCCTGGCCTGGTCCACCATTTTGCCCACTTGCTTTTGCTGCCTTTACTTTGTTGGCAAAAGATTTGGGGCAATCTCTGAAGAGGTGGTTTGATTCTCCACATAGATTGCATTTTCTGCCATTGGTGCACTCCTCAAAGGTGTGCCCAATTTCTCTGCATTTCCCACAGACAGTCTGCTGACAAGCTTCGGCCAGGTGCCCGTGCTCACCACACTTGCGGCAGAGCTTGGGCTGACCCTGGTAATGGATGTAGCCCCTGTTTTCTCCCAGAACTATCATGGATGGCAGATGTTTTAGGCCTTGGAAGCCCTGGGGGTCCTGCCATTGTTGAATGGGGACCCTCCAAGCGCAGTTCCAAATGCCATCCTCATCTCTCACTTTGGTAGCCTGGCCTTTAACAGTGCAATATCTTCCCAGCCACAAACAAATGTCCTCTGCATTCACTGTTTCATTGAACATTCTGACAATAACCGTTTTTAAGGCATTGTCAGTCAGTTTCTCCACACTGAAGGCAGAAAACTGGGGTTTAACATTTTCAAAACGTGTCCAAAACTCTCTTAGCAGAGCTGCTGAACGGAAACTCACATCAAAGCCTTTACCAAAAGGCAAGGTCAGTATACAGTTCAGATCATTTGGTGTGAAACCCAAGGCTTTTTGGACTAGCTTCCTGGAGAAGTCCAGTCTGGACATCCCCAGGAGTTTACCCTCTCTCTCCACAAAATTTAAACGAACGCTGTGGTGCCTCCGCATGCCGGCATGGGTGGCCGACATGATGGAGGCACCACAAGCTAAAAAAGTGCTGAAAACAATAAAACCAGTAAAAGATCAATCCGACAAGTAAGAATAATGAAAAACAATAAATAACACAAGAGACAAAGAGTACTTACCTGATCGGCCTGGTCAAGATGTTACAACCTGCAGAGAACAGGTAAAATAGCTCTCTCAGCCAATGAATTCCTATTTGTTAAAGATTTTCAATTACTGGAAAATTGAAATGCTTTAAACAAGGAACATTTAGAAATATCCTCCCAAGCACTGATAAAACCGATGCCACGACAGACAAGTATTTTAACCACCAACAGGAGGCGATCGCAGTCTTAGCCAAAAGACCGAGAAGCGTTTCCAGAGAACGTGCACCGTACCTGGAGGTAATGCAATACCGGGTCGATGCGTGGAGTGGAAGGAGCAAGCCCCCGTTCCGGCTCCCTGATCCAAAAATCAATTTAATATATGGTCCCCGGGTAGGGACGTATCAGATATTAAACTGATAAGAACAGATACTACACTTGATCTTAGCCAAAAGGCCGAGAAGCGATGAGTCCAAAGCGTTTCGTGTTCCGTCCAAGCTCTTGGCACGATCCTCTCTTGTCACGGTGCCCTGTTTTCAAGCCAGCCTAACAATGGCTGCTGCTTAGCACCCCCACCCAGTCTCCCCACTTTGCACCCCTGGTTCTTAGCGGAGACAGCCGTTTGACTTTTCACACACTCAAAGGGCTCAGCCTTACGGCCAAACCTACCAAAAATAGCTTAAACTCGTTGGCGTTCCTCTCCACGGAAGTCTTTAGTAAAAGGCGAAAGACTTGTGCGTTATGAAGAGAAACCAGAGTCAGTACGGCCTTCGCCTTGAGGGCAGCCGAGAACCCCAGTCGTCCCAGCCACCACCGTCACGGTAGGCCTCTCTTTGCGCCTGCCACGTTCCAAATCCCAGATCGCACCCGTCAGCTACCCTGCCCCGTACTGTCACATGCGCTATCCAATGGGGTTTGCGGAGGGTTAGGCTTAGGCGGAAAGCCCCGCCTTTGGGGGGCGGGGGCGGGGCATGTGTGCTTGTAACATACAGAAACGCCCACCAATCGTCACGGCCCGACAACAGCACCGACTCTGCAGTCGTAAAACTGGCATAGTTGGCAGCACGCTTTCACGCTTACGAGTAAAAGAAGCTACCCGGGACACCTTGTTTTCCTTTGACGTAGCGGTCAGGGGAGAGCGCGAACGCAGTCCCCCACTACCAGAAATTATGCAGTCGAGACTCCCACATTTGGGGAATTCGCAGGGGTCAGCGCAACCGGAGTGCAATGGCTGAGCCTCGCTCTGGGTGAACCACCTTCTTGATCATGGTATCTCCCCTGCCAGGTAAGTATGAGTTGGAGTTGTCAGAGACGGTGGGGTCGGTTCCAGACACAGCACCCTGGCTGATGGTGGCCACACTGCACAATGCCAGAGTTCGGCGACATCAGCATTAGCTGACCCTCATCTGAGGCTTGTCCGCCGAGGCGTTGCAAGCACTATACTGCAGTTTGACAAAGTTGCGCGGTGCACAAACTTTGCTGGTTTTATTGACTTTTCTCACCGGTCGGAGCTCGGCCCAGACAAACTGGAATGTGCCTGTTTTTTTTTCAAAAAACAGTAATGCATAAGCCGTGTATGCTCCCGTCTCTAAAGGTCTGTTGGACACGTTATCCCCTTCTATAGAGGGAACTGCTTACTTTACCTTCTTTTCCAGCTGCAAAAGAGAGACGGTACACCCTGATCAACCTCCGGGGAAGGGAAAAATCAAGAGTGCACCACTAAGCGTACGACTCAGTAACCGCATCAGGGCTTTGAGCAACTTGTACCCTATCGATAAAGGAATGTGAGAAAAGCAAGGGACTCCCCTGGAAAAAACACCCCCCACAAAACTCTATAGTTACATTGCACGTTTCCAGAGAATGTGCACCGTAGCTGGAGGTAATGCAATACCGGGTCGATGCGTGGAGTGGAAGGAGCAAGCCCCCGTTCCGGCTCCCTGATCCAAAAATCAATTTAATATATGGTCCCCGGGTAGGGGACGTATCAGATATTAAACTGATAAGAACAGATACTACACTTGATCTTAGCCAAAAGGCCGAGAAGCGATGAGTCCAAAGCGTTTCGTGTTCCGTCCAAGCTCTTGGCACGATCCTCTCTTGTCACGGTGCCCTGTTTTCAAGCCAGCCTAACAATGGCTGCTGCTTAGCACCCCCACCCAGTCTCCCCACTTTGCACCCCTGGTTCTTAGCGGAGACAGCCGTTTGACTTTTCACACACTCAAAGGGCTCAGCCTTACGGCCAAACCTACCAAAAATAGCTTAAACTCGTTGGCGTTCCTCTCCACGGAAGTCTTTAGTAAAAGGCGAAAGACTTGTGCGTTATGAAGAGAAACCAGAGTCAGTACGGCCTTCGCCTTGAGGGCAGCCGAGAACCCCAGTCGTCCCAGCCACCACCGTCACGGTAGGCCTCTCTTTGCGCCTGCCGCGTTCCAAATCCCAGATCGCACCCGTCAGCTACCCTGCCCCGTACTGTCACATGCGCTATCCAATGGGGTTTGCGGAGGGTTAGGCTTAGGCGGAAAGCCCCGCCTTTGGGGGGCGGGGGCGGGGATGGGCATGTGTGCTTGTAACATACAGAAACGCCCACCAATCGTTACGGCCCGACAACAGCACCGACTCTGCAGTCGTAAAACTGGCATAGTTGGCAGCACGCTTTCACGCTTACGAGTAAAAGAAGCTACCCGGGACACCTTGTTTTCCTTTGACGTAGCGGTCAGGGGAGAGCGCGAACGCAGTCCCCCACTACCAGAAATTATGCAGTCGAGACTCCCACATTTGGGGAATTCGCAGGGGTCAGCGCAACCGGAGTGCAATGGCTGAGCCTCGCCCTGGGTGAACCACCTTCTTGATCATGGTATCTCCCCTGCCAGGTAAGTATGAGTTGGAGTTGTCAGAGACGGTGGGGTCGGTTCCAGACACAGCACCCTGGCTGATGGTGGCCACACTGCACAATGCCAGAGTTCGGCGACATCAGCATTAGCTGACCCTCATCTGAGGCTTGTCCCCGAGGCGTTGCAAGCACTATACTGCAGTTTGACAAAGTTGCGCGGTGCACAAACTTTGCTGGTTTTATTGACTTTTCTCACCGGTCGGAGCTCGGCCCAGACAAACTGGAATGTGCCTGTTTTTTTTCAAAAAACAGTAATGCATAAGCCGTGTATGCTCCCGTCTCTAAAGGTCTGTTGGACACGTTATCCCCTTCTATAGAGGGAACTGCTTACTTTACCTTCTTTTCCAGCTGCAAAAGAGAGACGGTACACCCTGATCAACCTCCGGGGAAGGGAAAAATCAAGAGTGCACCACTAAGCGTACGACTCAGTAACCGCATCAGGGCTTTGAGCAACTTGTACCCTATCGATAAAGGAATGTGAGAAAAGCAAGGGACTCCCCTGGAAAAAACACCCCCCACAAAACTCTATAGTTACATTGCACGTTTCCAGAGAATGTGCACCGTACCTGGAGGTAATGCAATACCGGGTCGATGCGTGGAGTGGAAGGAGCAAGCCCCCGTTCCGGCTCCCTGATCCAAAAATCAATTTAATATATGGTCCCCGGGTAGGGGACGTATCAGATATTAAACTGATAAGAACAGATACTACACTTGATCTTAGCCAAAAGGCCGAGAAGCGATGAGTCCAAAGCGTTTCGTGTTCCGTCCAAGCTCTTGGCACGATCCTCTCTTGTCACGGTGCCCTGTTTTCAAGCCAGCCTAACAATGGCTGCTGCTTAGCACCCCCACCCAGTCTCCCCACTTTGCACCCCTGGTTCTTAGCGGAGACAGCCGTTTGACTTTTCACACACTCAAAGGGCTCAGCCTTACGGCCAAACCTACCAAAAATAGCTTAAACTCGTTGGCGTTCCTCTCCACGGAAGTCTTTAGTAAAAGGCGAAAGACTTGTGCGTTATGAAGAGAAACCAGAGTCAGTACGGCCTTCGCCTTGAGGGCAGCCGAGAACCCCAGTCGTCCCAGCCACCACCGTCACGGTAGGCCTCTCTTTGCGCCTGCCGCGTTCCAAATCCCAGATCGCACCCGTCAGCTACCCTGCCCCGTACTGTCACATGCGCTATCCAATGGGGTTTGCGGAGGGTTAGGCTTAGGCGGAAAGCCCCGCCTTTGGGGGGCGGGGGCGGGGGCTGGGGCATGTGTGCTTGTAACATACAGAAACGCCCACCAATCGTCACGGCCCGACAACAGCACCGACTCTGCAGTCGTAAAACTGGCATAGTTGGCAGCACGCTTTCACGCTTACGAGTAAAAGAAGCTACCCGGGACACCTTGTTTTCCTTTGACGTAGCGGTCAGGGGAGAGCGCGAACGCAGTCCCCCACTACCAGAAATTATGCAGTCGAGACTCCCACATTTGGGGAATTCGCAGGGGTCAGCGCAACCGGAGTGCAATGGCTGAGCCTCGCCCTGGGTGAACCACCTTCTTGATCATGGTATCTCCCCTGCCAGGTAAGTATGAGTTGGAGTTGTCAGAGACGGTGGGGTCGGTTCCAGACACAGCACCCTGGCTGATGGTGGCCACACTGCACAATGCCAGAGTTCGGCGACATCAGCATTAGCTGACCCTCATCTGAGGCTTGTCCCCGAGGCGTTGCAAGCACTATACTGCAGTTTGACAAAGTTGCGCGGTGCACAAACTTTGCTGGTTTTATTGACTTTTCTCACCGGTCGGAGCTCGGCCCAGACAAACTGGAATGTGCCTGTTTTTTTTTCAAAAAACAGTAATGCATAAGCCGTGTATGCTCCCGTCTCTAAAGGTCTGTTGGACACGTTATCCCCTTATATAGAGAGAACTGCTTACTTTACCTTCTTTTCCAGCTGCAAAAGAGAGACGGTACACCCTGATCAACCTCCGGGGAAGGGAAAAATCAAGAGTGCACCACTAAGCGTACGACTCAGTAACCGCATCAGGGCTTTGAGCAACTTGTACCCTATCGATAAAGGAATGTGAGAAAAGCAAGGGACTCCCCTGGAAAAAACACCCCCCACAAAACTCTATAGTTACATTGCACGTTTCCAGAGAATGTGCACCGTACCTGGAGGTAATGCAATACCGGGTCGATGCGTGGAGTGGAAGGAGCAAGCCCCCGTTCTGGCTCCCTGATCCAAAAATCAATTTAATATATGGTCCCCGGGTAGGGGACGTATCAGATATTAAACTGATAAGAACAGATACTACACTTGATCTTAGCCAAAAGGCCGAGAAGCGATGAGTCCAAAGCGTTTCGTGTTCCGTCCAAGCTCTTGGCACGATCCTCTCTTGTCACGGTGCCCTGTTTTCAAGCCAGCCTAACAATGGCTGCTGCTTAGCACCCCCACCCAGTCTCCCCACTTTGCACCCCTGGTTCTTAGCGGAGACAGCCGTTTGACTTTTCACACACTCAAAGGGCTCAGCCTTACGGCCAAACCTACCAAAAATAGCTTAAACTCGTTGGCGTTCCTCTCCACGGAAGTCTTTAGTAAAAGGCGAAAGACTTGTGCGTTAGTTTGCGCGGTGCACAAACTTTGCTGGTTTTATTGACTTTTCTCACCGGTCGGAGCTCGGCCCAGACAAACTGGAATGTGCCTGTTTTTTTTCAAAAAACAGTAATGCATAAGCCGTGTATGCTCCCGTCTCTAAAGGTCTGTTGGACACGTTATCCCCTTCTATAGAGGGAACTGCTTACTTTACCTTCTTTTCCAGCTGCAAAAGAGAGACGGTACACCCTGATCAACCTCCGGGGAAGGGAAAAATCAAGAGTGCACTACTAAGCGTACGACTCAGTAACTGCATCAGGGCTTTGAGCAACTTGTACCCTATCGATAAAGGAATGTGAGAAAAGCAAGGGACTCCCCTGGAAAAAACACCCCCCACAAAACTCTATAGTTACATTGCACGTTTCCAGAGAATGTGCACCGTACCTGGAGGTAATGCAATACCGGGTCGATGCGTGGAGTGGAAGGAGCAAGCCCCCGTTCCGGCTCCCTGATCCAAAAATCAATTTAATATATGGTCCCCGGGTAGGGGACGTATCAGATATTAAACTGATAAGAACAGATTTTTTTTTTTTTTTTTTTTTTTTTTCTCTTTATTGATACTCATTTCCATTTTCCATAGAAACTTTTGCATAATTAAAAAAAATACACCCTACATCAAAATACAACTTGTCAACAATTGTGGATAATCTGTAAAATCATAGTTAAGACAATGAAAACAGTACTTTTAAGAGGTTTTACAGATTAAAAAAAAAAAACAACAAAGTTGTAAAGGAATATTTTAAAAGGGAGTGTATTTGTTAAAAGGTTCTCTTGTGCAGGAGCAGGGTGAGTCCCTACCCAGGGTTACTCACTCCGCTCCTCCAAACAGTAAGTCTCTCAGGATCCTGTCCTGGTGCTCATAGGAGATCCCCGCCCTCTCGCTCCTTCCCACCTTCCTCTCCCGGAGAGCCAGGCCGCCGCTGCTTTGACCTTTTCCCGTGTAGCTCCGGCTCCTTCGTCCGAATGGGCACAGAGGCGATTCTTCTTTGTGGCTGTGTCCTAGGCCTGCCGCCTGCAGCTTCGGCCACTTGGACCGTCGCTGCGGCCATCCGGATCACAGCCACGGGGGGCATCTGCATGTGCTTCCTTACCAGCAAGTTTCTGGAGGTCCACATGGCGTCTTTGATGGCGGCCAGGGTGAGCCACTGCTTGGCAAAGTCGTCTTTTTTGATTGCTTCCTGGCTCACCCCATAGAGCACCAGCTGTGCTGTAAGGACCTCCCTTGCTGGCAAGTACGGGAATTGTAAGGAGCCGGCCATTGCCCACTGGTCTACGGCAGCGCTGCACTCCCAGAGCAGATGCCTCACCGACTCAGGCGCACCACAACCAGGTCGAGGTTGAGAGCGCCGACATGCCCCGGGAGTGCATGACGGACCTGACCGGGAGGATCTCGTGAGCCACCATCCATGACAGGTCCCGGAGTCTGTTTGGAAGAGCGGGGTGGTTGACGTTGCGCCAAACTGTTGAGGGCTGGCCTAATGGAAGCCCGCGCACTGGACTCACTGGTTCCTGCTCCTGCACAACAGAAATCAACACACGGTGATTGGCTAAAACTTGCAGCTCCTCCTGCTCCAGGTTAAAATGCTTTAAAAACTTCTGAATAAAAGCATAGGCTGGTGGCAGGTTAAAGGACACAGGTACTTTAAGATCAGTGGGTAAAATCTTCAGTCTTTTGAGATAAGAACCCATCCAGAATCGTGTCATTGCTGTGGTCTTAGGGTTTCTGGATGGGTCTGTAGCATATTTCACGTATAGCGCGACGTATCGGCTTCCTAAAAACAAGTGTAGGTCAGGTACTCCTTTTCCCCCTTTTTCTTTTGGCCTCCTCATCACGTCTCTCCTCAGTCTTTCCCACTTGGAGCCCCACAAAAAGTAAAAGATGGCTCGGTCAAGATCTAAAAGCACTCTCCTAGGAGGGATAAAAACGGAACTGATCAGTAAAAGCAAGGGTAAAATCACTGCTTTGATGATTAAAACCTTCCCTTCAATGGTCAGTCCTCTAAGTCCCCAGTATCCTAGTCTTTGCCTTACTTTTCCTACCACGTCTGGCCAATTTGTTTTCCCTCCCCCCTCCTTGTCAAATTTGACCCCCAGTATTCTCTGGTCAGTCTGTGTCACAGTCAGGGGGAGTCCTGTCATTTCAGTCGCCGTCCATGGCCCATAAAGTTGGGCTTGGGTCTTGCCTCTGTTGAGTTTTGACCCAGAGGCCCATCCAAACCAGTCAGTCAAGTCCAGCGTCCTGTTGACAGATAAAAGGTCGGTGCATAAAACGTTCACGTCGTCCATGTATAAAACGCATTTAGTCTGAAGTCCCCCGCTCCCTGGGATTCCGATCCCATTGATTCGTTGGTCCCTTCTCAAGATCTGCGCCAGAGGTTCTATACAGATGACATAGAGGAGGGCAGATAACGGACAGCCCTGACGAACACCGCAGTTAATATCCACTGCTTTTGTCAGGTGCCCGTTAATAACAAATCTGCTGGTGATGCTCCGGTACAGCAATCCCACCCAAGCTATAAACCTTTCTGGAAATCCCATTTTTTGCAGTACCCGAAAGAGGTACTGGTGCGAGACCCGATCGAAGGCTTTTTCAAAATCTAAATTTAGTACTATTAGCCTGATGTTTCTGTCTCTCGCGTAACAGATGGTGTCTCGGATCAGTACGAGGCTGTCGGTGATCTTCCTCCCCGGAATGGCGCAGGCTTGATCTGGGTGAATCACCTCTTCTAAAAATCCAGACATACGTGAGGCTAAAAGTTTGCAGTCAAAGTTTAAAAGAGTGATAGGTCTCCAGTTCTTCAAATCAGTCTTATCTTTGGCCTTGTGAAGGAGAGTCACTATCCCTATTCTAAAACTGTCAGGAAGTCGGTCTAGTCGTTCAAAACCCATAAAAACAGCAAGCAAATCAGGTGCTAAAATGTCCCAAAATGTCAAATAAAATTCCAGGGGAAGTCCATCTTGTCCTGGGGACTTCCCCTTCTTAAAACCTGTGATGCATTTATTTAACTCTAAAATCGTAAAATCTTGGGTTAAAAGCACGCTGCTTTCTACTGTCCCGGTAATGAGGTTTAAAACTTCTGTCATGGTGTCTTTTTCAATAGGTTTCCTTTGGTACAATTTTTCATAGTAGTTTTCAACAACTTGTTTAATTTCTTCTATTGTTTCTACTGTGCACCCATTTTCTTTTGTTAGTTTACAAACCGTTCCCCTTTTATTTATGATTTTCTTAAAAAAATACCTTGTGCACTTTTCCCCCTCTTCAATTTCTTGTTCCCTGCTTCTTAAAATGACACCTTTACTTTTGGTTTCTGCTAAAACCGACATCTCTGTTTTGACTTGTTTTATTTCCTCACTAAAATCCATTCCGCATTGTTGTAGTTTAAAATAGCGTTGTAGTCGTTTCTGCAGTCCCATCATGCGTCTATTTTCCCTACTCTTTTTTCTCTTCCCTGCCTGTCTAAAAAAAGTCTGGGTCTTTTCCTTCACCATTTCCCACCAGTGTGCGCATGTGTCGTAAAAGTCTTGAAGGGTCTGCCACTCTCTGTACTGCTCCCTGTATTGGTTGACTAAAACCTGGTCTTCTAAAAGGGAGCAGTTGAGTTTCCACAGACCACTTCCTGATGTCACACCCGAAGAGAGCGAAAGGGTGCAGGAAAGCATCAGGTGATCGGAAAAGAAAACAGGGGTCAATCTAGCATCGGTTGGTGGGCAGTCCCGTGTAAAAATATAGTCTATGCGAGAGGCTCTGGTGCCATCACCACTGAACCAGGTGAAGCCCTCCTCTCTAGGATGCATGGTTTTAAAACAGTCCTGAATTTTAAAATCCCTGCATATGCCCTGTAGTAAAAGTGATGCTTTATCAACTTTAAAATCTTGCCCTCCTCTTTTCCTGTCTTTCCTGCTTAAAATACAATTAAAATCACCCCCTACAACTAAAGGTTCCCTACCTAGCATGTGGAACTGCAGTTCTTCTAAAAGGTCATACCTGTCATTCCTGTCATTAAAGCCATAAATATTTAAGAGATTAAAATCCCTTCTCCTAAAAGTCAAGTGTGCTAAAAGTGCCCGACCATTTCTCACCACAGTGCTGCCCTTCACCAGAACCTTAGGATTTTTGATTAAAATGGCCACTCCATCATTTTTGTTGTAATTTGATCCACTCCATATTGATGTATATGGCCACAACTCCTCCCACTGTCTGTAGTGTTTTAAAAACGGAATGCCACATTCCTGTATTAAAAACACATCTGACTTAAAGGAAACAAGATAGGATAAAATACTCTGGGCTCTAACTCGCGACTTCACACTTCTCACATTGACGGTTGAGAAGGTGAGAGTCATGAGTATGGTTAAAAACAACAGGTATGAAATTTTAAAAGGACTATACAAGGAATTTCAGAGATAAAATGGCAGTCAGATAATCTGCTGTGAATGGAGCTCTTCCTTCACTCTTACAGGTGAAGAGTAAGGGGGTTTAGCTCCAGTCCCCGGATGGACTCTGGGGGTTGGTCTAGGCTGCAACCTTGCATTTAGTTTTGAGTCCTTAGGGGTTGATTGCAGAGCTATTGTTAAAAATGAGACCTCATTTGGTGAATCGGAGGGGAAGACTCTGGGCTCCTCCACAGATGAACTGTCTGAGAGAGTCCCAACTCTTCCCCTCTTCTCTGAGAATACAGGAGACTCAGAGGACAATTCTGATGCCAGCCTCTTTGTTTGCTGGGCGTTGGGGGGGAGGCATCCTCGCTATCAGTCTGCAATTGGCCTTCCTCATTATCTGAACTAGCTCCGCCCTCTACCTGCATTGCCCCATCCTCTCCAGAACTCTCTGTTGATGGGGCTGTTGCAGGCCCCTCCCTTTCTCCCCGCCTCATCTGATTCCACTCCTCCAATCACAGGATTTGGCGGGAGATTTGAATTTTCCGGCCCAGCCTCTTCAATTAGCTCTCTAACTGCCTGGCCTGGTCCACCATTTTGCCCACTTGCTTTTGCTGCCTTTACTTTGTTGGCAAAAGATTTGGGGCAATCTCTGAAGAGGTGGTTTGATTCTCCACATAGATTGCATTTTCTGCCATTGGTGCACTCCTCAAAGGTGTGCCCAATTTCTCTGCATTTCCCACAGACAGTCTGCTGACAAGCTTCGGCCAGGTGCCCGTGCTCACCACACTTGCGGCAGAGCTTGGGCTGACCCTGGTAATGGATGTAGCCCCTGTTTTCTCCCAGAACTATCATGGATGGCAGATGTTTTAGGCCTTGGAAGCCCTGGGGGTCCTGCCATTGTTGAATGGGGACCCTCCAAGCGCAGTTCCAAATGCCATCCTCATCTCTCACTTTGGTAGCCTGGCCTTTAACAGTGCAATATCTTCCCAGCCACAAACAAATGTCCTCTGCATTCACTGTTTCATTGAACATTCTGACAATAACCGTTTTTAAGGCATTGTCAGTCAGTTTCTCCACACTGAAGGCAGAAAACTGGGGTTTAACATTTTCAAAACGTGTCCAAAACTCTCTTAGCAGAGCTGCTGAACGGAAACTCACATCAAAGCCTTTACCAAAAGGCAAGGTCAGTATACAGTTCAGATCATTTGGTGTGAAACCCAAGGCTTTTTGGACTAGCTTCCTGGAGAAGTCCAGTCTGGACATCCCCAGGAGTTTACCCTCTCTCTCCACAAAATTTAAACGAACGCTGTGGTGCCTCCGCATGCCGGCATGGGTGGCCGACATGATGGAGGCACCACAAGCTAAAAAAGTGCTGAAAACAATAAAACCAGTAAAAGATCAATCCGACAAGTAAGAATAATGAAAAACAATAAATAACACAAGAGACAAAGAGTACTTACCTGATCGGCCTGGTCAAGATGTTACAACCTGCAGAGAACAGGTAAAATAGCTCTCTCAGCCAATGAATTCCTATTTGTTAAAGATTTTCAATTACTGGAAAATTGAAATGCTTTAAACAAGGAACATTTAGAAATATCCTCCCAAGCACTGATAAAACCGATGCCACGACAGACAAGTATTTTAACCACCAACAGGAGGCGATCGCAGTCTTAGCCAAAAGACCGAGAAGCGTTTCCAGAGAACGTGCACCGTACCTGGAGGTAATGCAATACCGGGTCGATGCGTGGAGTGGAAGGAGCAAGCCCCCGTTCCGGCTCCCTGATCCAAAAATCAATTTAATATATGGTCCCCGGGTAGGGGACGTATCAGATATTAAACTGATAAGAACAGATACTACACTTGATCTTAGCCAAAAGGCCGAGAAGCGATGAGTCCAAAGCGTTTCGTGTTCCGTCCAAGCTCTTGGCACGATCCTCTCTTGTCACGGTGCCCTGTTTTCAAGCCAGCCTAACAATGGCTGCTGCTTAGCACCCCCACCCAGTCTCCCCACTTTGCACCCCTGGTTCTTAGCGGAGACAGCCGTTTGACTTTTCACACACTCAAAGGGCTCAGCCTTACGGCCAAACCTACCAAAAATAGCTTAAACTCGTTGGCGTTCCTCTCCACGGAAGTCTTTAGTAAAAGGCGAAAGACTTGTGCGTTATGAAGAGAAACCAGAGTCAGTACGGCCTTCGCCTTGAGGGCAGCCGAGAACCCCAGTCGTCCCAGCCACCACCGTCACGGTAGGCGTCTCTTTGCGCCTGCCGCGTTCCAAATCCCAGATCGCACCCGTCAGCTACCCTGCCCCGTACTGTCACATGCGCTATCCAATGGGGTTTGCGGAGGGTTAGGCTTAGGCGGAAAGCCCCGCCTTTGGGGGGCGGGGGCTGGGGCATGTGTGCTTGTAACATACAGAAAAGCCCACCAATCGTCACGGCCCGACAACAGCACCGACTCTGCAGTCGTAAAACTGGCATAGTTGGCAGCACGCTTTCACGCTTACGAGTAAAAGAAGCTACCCGGGACACCTTGTTTTCCTTTGACGTAGCGGTCAGGGGAGAGCGCGAACGCAGTCCCCCACTACCAGAAATTATGCAGTCGAGACTCCCACATTTGGGGAATTCGCAGGGGTCAGCGCAACCGGAGTGCAATGGCTGAGCCTCGCCCTGGGTGAACCACCTTCTTGATCATGGTATCTCCCCTGCCAGGTAAGTATGAGTTGGAGTCGTCAGAGACGGTGGGGTCGGTTCCAGACACAGCACCCTGGCTGATGGTGGCCACACTGCACAATGCCAGAGTTCGGCGACATCAGCATTAGCTGACCCTCATCTGAGGCTTGTCGCCCGAGGCGTTGCAAGCACTATACTGCAGTTTGACAAAGTTGCGCGGTGCACAAACTTTGCTGGTTTTATTGACTTTTCTCACCGGTCGGAGCTCGGCCCAGACAAACTGGAATGTGCCTGTTTTTTTTCAAAAAACAGTAATGCATAAGCCGTGTATGCTCCCGTCTCTAAAGGTCTGTTGGACACGTTATCCCCTTATATAGAGAGAACTGCTTACTTTACCTTCTTTTCCAGCTGCAAAAGAGAGACGGTACACCCTGATCAACCTCCGGGGAAGGGAAAAATCAAGAGTGCACCACTAAGCGTACGACTCAGTAACCGCATCAGGGCTTTGAGCAACTTGTACCCTATCGATAAAGGAATGTGAGAAAAGCAAGGGACTCCCCTGGAAAAAACACCCCCCACAAAACTCTATAGTTACATTGCACATTTCCAGAGAACGTGCACCGTATCTGGAGGTAATGCAATACCGGGTCGATGCGTGGAGTGGAAGGAGCAAGCCCCCGTTCCGGCTCCCTGATCCAAAAATCACTTTAATATATGGTCCCCGGGTAGGGGACGTATCAGATATTAAACTGATAAGAACAGATACTACACTTGATCTTAGCCAAAAGGCCGAGAAGCGATGAGTCCAAAGCGTTTCGTGTTCCGTCCAAGCTCTTGGCACGATCCTCTCTTGTCACGGTGCCCTGTTTTCAAGCCAGCCTAACAATGGCTGCTGCTTAGCACCCCCACCCAGTCTCCCCACTTTGCACCCCTGGTTCTTAGCGGAGACAGCCGTTTGACTTTTCACACACTCAAAAGGGCTCAGCCTTACGGCCAAACCTACCAAAAATAGCTTAAACTCGTTGGCGTTCCTCTCCACGGAAGTCTTTAGTAAAAGGCGAAAGTGTGCGTTATGAAGAGAAACCAGAGTCAGTACGGCCTTCGCTTGAGGCGCGAGACCCCAGTGTCCCAGCCACCACGTCACGGTGGCCTCTTTGGCTGCCGCGTCAAATCCAGATCGCACCCGTAAGTACCCTGGCGTACTGTATGCGCTATCAATGGGGTTGCGGGGGTTAGGCGGAAGCCCGCTTGGGGGCGGGGGGGGGGGGGCATGTGTGTTGTAACCGAAAGCACAATCTTCGGCCGCCGACTTCACGTTTAAGTCGTACGGTGTGCGGTTTCCGTACGTAAAGAAGTCAGGGCGAGCGGGGCGCATCCGAACGGATCACTTGGGTGCCACTTGGATCACTATTGAGGTATTTGGAGTTGGTGGAGTGTCTTGCCGGTGTTCCACCTGATGTGATGACATGCATTAGCTATCTCTGGGTGTCCCGGCGTTGCAAGCATTATGCAGTTTGACAAAGTTGGCGGTGCACAAACTTTGCTGGTTTTATTGACTTTTCTCACCGGTCGGAGCTCGGCCCAGACAAACTGGAATGTGCCTGTTTTTTTTCAAAAAAACAGTAATGCATAAGCCGTGTATGCTCCCGTCTCTAAAGGTCTGTTGGACACGTTATCCCTTCTATAGAGGAACTGCTTACTTTACCTTCTTTTCCAGCTGCAAAAGAGAGACGGTACACCCTGATCAACCTCCGGGGAAGGGAAAAATGAGCACCACTAAGCGTACGACTCAGTAACCGCTCAGGGCTTTGAGCGATAAAGGAATGTGAGAAAAGCAAGGGACTCCCCTGGAAAAAACACCCCCACAAAACTCTATAGTTACATTGCACGTTTCCAGAGAATGTGCACCGTACCTGGAGGTAATGCAATACCGGGTCGATGCGTGGAGTGGAAGGAGCAAGCCCCCGTTCTGGCTCCCTGATCCAAAAATCAATTTAATATATGGTCCCGGGTAGGGGACGTATCAGATATTAAACTGATAAGAACAGATACTACACTTGATCTTAGCCAAAGGCCGAGAAGCGATGAGTCCAAAGCGTTTCGTGTTCCGTCCAAGCTCTTGGCACGATCCTCTCTTGTCACGGTGCCCTGTTTTCAAGCCAGCCTAACAATGGCTGCTGCTTAGCACCCCCCCCAGTCTCCCCACTTTGCACCCCTGGTTCTTAGCGGAGACAGCCGTTTGACTTTTCACACACTCAAAGGGCTCAGCCTTACGGCCAAACCTACCAAAAATAGCTTAAACTCGTTGGCGTTCCTCTCCACGGAAGTCTTTAGTAAAAGGCGAAAGACTTGTGCGTTAGTTTGCGCGGTGCACAAACTTTGCTGGTTTTATTGACTTTTCTCACCGGTCGGAGCTCGCCCAGACAAACTGGAATGTGCCTGTTTTTTTTTTCAAAAAACAGTAATGCATAAGCCGTGTATGCTCCCGTCTCTAAAGGTCTGTTGGACACGTTATCCCCTTCTATAGAGGGAACTGCTTACTTTACCTTCTTTTCCAGCTGCAAAAGAGAGACGGTACACCCTGATCAACCTCCGGGGAAGGGAAAAATCAAGAGTGCACCACTAAGCGTACGACTCAGTAACTGCATCAGGGCTTTGAGCAACTTGTACCCTATCGATAAAGGAATGTGAGAAAAGCAAGGGACTCCCCTGGAAAAAACACCCCCCACAAAACTCTATAGTTACATTGCACGTTTCCAGAGAATGTGCACCGTACCTGGAGGTAATGCAATACCGGGTCGATGCGTGGAGTGGAAGGAGCAAGCCCCCGTTCCGGCTCCCTGATCCAAAAATCAATTTAATATATGGTCCCCGGTAGGGGACGTATCAGATATTAAACTGATAAGAACAGATTTTTTTTTTTTTTTCCTCTTTATTGATACTCATTTCCATTTTCCATAGAAACTTTTGCATAATTAAAAAAAATACACCCTACATCAAAATACAACTTGTCAAATTGTGGATAATCTGTAAAATCATAGTTAAGACAATGAAAACAGTACTTTAAGAGGTTTTACAGATTAAAAAAAAAAACAACAAAGTTGTAAAGGAATATTTTAAAAGGGAGTGTATTTGTTAAAAGGTTCTCTTGTGCAGGAGCAGGGTGAGTCCCTACCCAGGGTTACTCACTCCGCTCCTCCAAACAGTAAGTCTCTCAGGATCCTGTCCTGGTGCTCATAGGAGATCCCCGCCCTCTCGCTCCTTCCCACCTTCCTCTCCCGGAGAGCCAGGCCGCCGCTGCTTTGACCTTTTCCCGTGTAGCTCCGGCTCCTTCGTCCAAATGGGCACAGAGGCGATTCTTCTTTGTGGCTGTGTCCTAGGCCTGCCGCCTGCAGCTTCGGCCACTTGGACCGTCGCTGCGGCCATCCGGATCACAGCCACGGGGGGCATCTGCATGTGCTTCCTTACCAGCAAGTTTCTGGAGGTCCACATGGCGTCTTTGATGGCGGCCAGGGTGAGCCACTGCTTGGCAAAGTCGTCTTTTTTGATTGCTTCCTGGCTCACCCCATAGAGCACCAGCTGTGCTGTAAGGACCTCCCTTGCTGGCAAGTATGGGAATTGTAAGGAGCCAGCCATTGCCCACTGGTCTACGGCAGCGCTGCACTCCCAGAGCAGATGCCTCACCGACTCAGGCGCGCCACAACCAGGTCGGGGCAGGTTGAGAGCGCCGACATGCCCGGGAGTGCATGACGGACCTGACCGGGAGGATCTCGTGAGCCACCATCCATGACAGGTCCCGGAGTCTGTTTGGAAGAGCGGGGTGGTTGACGTTGCGCCAAACTGTTGAGGGCTGGCCTAATGGAAGCCCGCGCACTGGACTCACTGGTTCCTGCTCCTGCACAACAGAAATCAACACACGGTGATTGGCTAAAACTTGCAGCTCCTCCTGCTCCAGGTTAAAATGCTTTAAAAAACTTCTGAATAAAAGCATAGGCTGGTGGCAGGTTAAAGGACACAGGTACTTTAAGATCAGTGGGTAAAATCTTCAATCTTCTGAGATAAGAACCCATCCAGAATCGTGTCATTGCTGTGGTCTTAGGGTTTCTGGATGGGTCTGTAGCATATTTCACGTATAGCGCGACGTATCGGCTTCCTAAAAACAAGTGTAGGTCAGGTACTCCTTTTCCCCTTTTCTTTTGGCCTCCTCATCACGTCTCTCCTCAGTCTTTCCCACTTGGAGCCCCACAAAAAGTAAAAGATGGCTCGGTCAAGATCTAAAAGCACTCTCCTAGGAGGGATAAAAACGGAACTGATCAGTAAAAGCAAGGGTAAAATCACTGCTTTGATGATTAAAACCTTCCCTTCAATGGTCAGTCCTCTAAGTCCCCAGTATCCTAGTCTTTGCCTTACTTTTCCTACCACGTCTGGCCAATTTGTTTTCCCTCCCCCCCTCCTTGTCAAATTTGACCCCCAGTATTCTCTGGTCAGTCTGTGTCACAGTCAGGGGGAGTCCTGTCATTTCAGTCGCCGTCCATGGCCCATAAAGTTGGGCTTGGGTCTTGCCTCTGTTGAGTTTTGACCCAGAGGGCCCGTCCAAACCAGTCAGTCAAGTCCAGCGTCCTGTTGACAGATAAAAGGTCTGTGCATAAAACGTTCACGTCGTCCATGTAAAACGCATTTAGTCTGAAGTCCCCCGCTCCCTGGGATTCCGATCCCATTGATTCGTTGGTCCCTTCTCAAGATCTGCGCCAGAGGTTCTATACAGATGACATAGAGGAGGGCAGATAACGGACAGCCCTGACGAACACCGCAGTTAATATCCACTGCTTTTGTCAGGTGCCCGTTAATAACAAATCTGCTGGTGATGCTCCGGTACAGCAATCCCACCCAAGCTATAAACCTTTCTGGAAATCCCATTTTTTGCAGTACCCGAAAGAGGTACTGGTGCGAGACCCGATCGAAGGCTTTTTCAAAATCTAAATTTAGTACTATTAGCCTGATGTTTCTGTCTCTCGCGTAACAGATGGTGTCTCGGATCAGTACGAGGCTGTCGGTGATTCCTCCCCGGAATGGCGCAGGCTTGATCTGGGTGAATCACCTCTTCTAAAAATCCAGACATACGTGAGGCTAAAAGTTTGCTAAAAAGTTTGCAGTCAAAGTTTAAAAGAGTGATAGGTCTCCAGTTCTTCAAATCAGTCTTATCTTTGGCCTTGTGAAGGAGAGTCACTATCCCTATTCTAAAACTGTCAGGAAGTCGGTCTAGTCGTTCAAAACCCATAAAAACAGCAAGCAAATCAGGTGCTAAAATGTCCCAAAATGTCAAATAAAATTCCAGGGGAAGTCCATCTTGTCCTGGGACTTTCCCTTCTTAAAACCTGTGATGCATTTATTTAACTCTAAAATCGTAAAATCTTGGGTTAAAAGCACGCTGCTTTCTACTGTCCCGGTAATGAGGTTTAAAACTTCTGTCATGGTGTCTTTTTCAATAGGTTTCCTTTGGTACAATTTTTCATAGTAGTTTTCAACAACTTGTTTAATTTCTTCTATTGTTTCTACTGTGCACCATTTTCTTTTGTTAGTTTACAAACCGTTCCCCTTTTATTTATGATTTTCTTAAAAAAATACCTTGTGCACTTTTTCCCCTCTTCAATTTCTTGTTCCCTGCTTCTTAAAATGACACCTTTACTTTTGGTTTCTGCTAAAACGACATCTCTGTTTTGACTTGTTTTATTTCCTCACTAAAATCCATTCCGCATTGTTGTAGTTTAAAATAGCGTTGTAGTCGTTTCTGCAGTCCCATCATGCGTCTATTTTCCCTACTCTTTTTTCTCTTCCCTGCCTGTCTAAAAAAAGTCTGGGTCTTTTCCTTCACCATTTCCCACCAGTGTGCGCATGTGTCGTAAAAGTCTTGAAGGGTCTGCCACTCTCTGTACTGCTCCCTGTATTGGTTGACTAAAACCTGGTCTTCTAAAAGGGAGCAGTTGAGTTTCCACAGACCACTTCCTGATGTCACACCCGAAGAGAGCAAAAGGGTGCAGGAAAGCATCAGGTGATCGGAAAAGAAAACAGGGGTCAATCTAGCATCGGTTGGTGGGCAGTCCCGTGTAAAAATATAGTCTATGCGAGAGGCTCTGGTGCCATCACCACTGAACCAGGTGAACCCTCCTCTCTAGGATGCATGGTTTTAAAACAGTCCTGAATTTTAAAATCCCTGCATATGCCCTGTAGTAAAAGTGATGCTTTATCAACTTTAAAATCTTGCCCTCCTCTTTTCCTGTCTTTCCTGCTTAAAATACAATTAAAATCACCCCTACAACTAAAGGTTCCCTACCTAGCATGTGGAACTGCAGTTCTTCTAAAAGGTCATACCTGTCATTCCTGTCATTAAAGCCATAAATATTTAAGAGATTAAAATCCCTTCCCCTAAAAGTCAAGTGTGCTAAAAGTGCCCGACCGTTTCTCACCACAGTGCTGCCCTTCACCAGAACCTTAGGATTTTTGATTAAAATGGCCACTCCATCATTTTGTTGTAATTTGATCCACTCCATATTGATGTATATGGCCACAACTCCTCCCACTGTCTGTAGTGTTTTAAAAACGGAATGCCACATTCCTGTATTAAAAACACATCTGACTTAAAGGAAACAAGATAGGATAAAATACTCTGGGCTCTAACTCGCAACTTCACACTTCTCACATTGACGGTTGAGAAGGTGAGAGTCATGAGTATGGTTAAAAACAACAGGTATGAAATTTTAAAAGGACTATACAAGGAATTTCAGAGATAAAATGGCAGTCAGATAATCTGCTGTGAATGGAGCTCTTCCTTCACTCTTACAGGTGAAGAGTAAGGGGTTTAGCTCCAGTCCCCGGATGGACTCTGGGGGTTGGTCTAGGCTGCAACCTTGCATTTAGTTTTGAGTCCTTAGGGGTTGATTGCAGAGCTATT